>NW_028323619.1:0-37286 GCF_984573655.1 Nuphar pumila | reverse complement strand
GAGACCAAGGCTCCTCGGATGGAGATCACTTCAATGTCTCAAGCACCAAAATGTGACCTCGTACATCTAGACACAGATTTCGGAGGGTGGATGATCATGCGGGCTTTCCTTCCTAAACACGGGAGAAACAAGCACACACAGGGCGCCCTGTACTCGATTCGAGGGACTCATGACACGCACTCCCTGTACTATCCAACTTCAGGGGACTCATTTATTGAGGAAACACAGAATGTGTTATGATTCAGTCGGAAATAAGCTTAGGATTAGGTAACCTACTGATGTAAACAGTTGGTACAATTATGAGATTAGCATATTATTAGTATGGCACTTAAGGTTAGCAAGGCCCGAGGTCGGATTGTGCGGTCCCTAGTTAGGGATGCTCGGGGGACACATATAAGCACCTGCCCTCTTAGAAGGGGGGACCTTCTTGGTATTGAGATTTGATAAGCATCGTGTCCTGGTGTCCTGCCGTCAAGGCAACTCTCTTTGGTTTACTGTGTAATAAATATGGAACCCGTCTCTTGCTAGCAATAGTGAGGGATTCTATTCCATTTTGGATCTTCTGCAGGGATCCACGTAGGGATCTTTGAGCATATTGGCACAGTTCTTAGTGAGCTCATTAGTGGGCAGGCAACCATGGAGTTGCCTGTGGGATACAAGAAAGATCTAAGCAATATCTTGGAAGTCACAGTAACTACTGTCCCTTCCTTTGATTCAATTTTTGGCAAAATTGAGCATATGCCATTTGGCAAAGCATTGGCAACTGATTGGAAGTCGGCGGACGTGTTGGGTAACATACAGGGGGCTGCAAAATTACGTGTACCCTGATGACACCCAGTCACGTGCACGTGCTACTGACGTCATATGCGTGAAACTATCACTCCTTTGACACGTCGAGTTTGAAGCGCACACAGAACGGATTCGAATGGGACCGGGCTCGTTCAAATCAGCTCAGTAAATCAAGTGGTGTTGAGCCTGGGGCGCATCCCTTGATATGGCATATAATCAGAGATATCAGTTGGGGTCTCGGAGCATGACGGTTACACCCCCGTAGAGGGTCAAGACGTTGAGCAAATGGTATCTTACGCAGCAGAACAAGACGAATCCGAATCTACAAAAAAATCTGCAATCGGATGCGTATTCAGAAAGTTACATTCCGTGGCGTTTCGATTCTCCAAGCATTTTTGTGAGAACGCTCTGAAGCCGTCCCTTGCCCAAATGCCTCTCAAAAGGTACCATTGGAAAGCCCTTGCAACGTACTACAGCTTTGATGCTGGGGGCTTGATCAGAAACCGTTTCCACTTGCACCTGAGCTAAGCCCTGTCAGCGGGGGTGTGACAACTGAGAAACTCTCCAAATTTATGGGTTTACCAGATCTTTCACCAGCCCTTGCAGCAGCCACCCAGTGCTACCATACTTCGACAATGCCATGTCATCTGTCATGCGCTGCTCCTGGCCTTACAAGCTCAAAAAATCTTTCGTGGTTCGGTTGGGGGGTCATAATTTGCACTGAAGCGCTATGTGGCCCATCACGCGCCGCCACATATTCGCTGCTTTGGCCTACTCAAACAAAGCTCCAGCCACTATGAAGCACGAAACATCACTACAGGATCTTGTTTTCATGTGCGGATGGGGGGGAGGGTGTCCAAGTTGGTTGTCATGGCTTGGGGGCTTGTGGAGCTTCACTCCTCAAGAGCTTGTGCCAGAGGCAGTGTTCAAGGAGTAGACTGCACTCCAGGGCGTGCCTAACAAGAACTACAAACCGTGAGGCCTCGAAATGGATATTGTAGAGAACTACAGACACGGGGCTTTCGTTTGCATGCTCATCATATGGGTGGTACCAGTCAGCTAACCTATATTGTAGCATTTCCCTATGTACACGTAATTTTGCAGCCCCCTGTACGACTTCAGCACCCGATTGGTTTTGCTCAGGAGTCGTTTCACGATATCGACTGTCTGATGCACATTGTGGGTTGTGTTGGTGGGTTGGTGGCTTACAAGCCGCTATTTCGTCTGTGGCTCTTCGAGCGGCTGACGTATTGGAGAAGGTGCCGGAAGGTGAACGGCCCGACAGAATGAAGGAACTACTCCTGTCATTCAATCAGCAATTTAAGTCAGCATGCACGGAGAATCACATTGGTGTTCTTTCCACGCATTTGGACGACGAGAAAGTAGAGATGCCGACTCGCTTCGACCAAGCCATTCATCAGCTGCCGCATCCGCCGTCTATGGAAGGCGCACCTTGGCTGGACTACCCACCTCAAACTGCGATCCCAGATACGCTACTACCTTTGCTGAACAAACCAGTGTCAGCATTCTTTCGGCTTCTGCCCGCTTCGGGACGACTTGTCTTCATGCGAGCAGTGTTGGCTTTCGCTCCAGATAATGTGGTTAAAGTGCGTGCTATCATGACTCAGCTCTTCGGCGGAGATATGCGCCTGCCGCGAGAATTGGACACTGAGTTGGCTACAGCTTACCTGCACGGAGGAGAAAGCAATATGCCGCGACATCTGTGCCGTTGGGTGTATCTCATGACGGCAGCAGCCTCTATGTTGGCATCCTTGGAAAGCGCTTGTCAAGAACTGGGAATTGTGAGCAACGTGGCCAGCACTTTGGACAATTTTGTGGAATGGCCATTCAGCCGTCGGGACTATGCACAACGGGTAGCTGAGCAGGTTACCGTATTCACCACAAATTTCAGCATCCGTTCCTCGCTTCTTGGGTGTACACACATCCAGGTACGCGTTCTGAGCTCCGCGCAAGTGAAACTAGAAAGTTTGAGCACTCTGACTCCTCATCTGGTGCACTCAAATTTCTAGGGATCAGCTAAAAAATAGCAGGTCTGTGTATCACTTCCCCAAGTTCAGTGATACACAGCGCAGCTGGGAGGATTGGTTTTTCCAGAATCTCTGGTTTGCAAACGATGTTTGCAGACGCGCCAGCGAATCATATTATCGCTGCTCTGATGGCACAATTCAGTCGGAAATAAGCTTAGGTTTAGGTAACCTACTGATGTAAACAGTTGGTACAATTATGAGATTAGCATAATAGTTTGGTTCTTAAGATTAGCAAGGCCCGAGGTCGGATTGTGCGGTCCTAGTTAGGGATGCTCGGGGAACACATATAAGCACCTGCCCTCTTAGAAGGGGGGACCTTCTTGGTATTGAGATTTGATAAGCATCGTGTCCTGGTGTCCTGCCGTCAAGGCAACTCTCTTTGGTTTACTGTGTAATAAATATCGAACCCGTCTCTTGCTAGCAATAGTGAGGGATTCTATTACATTTTGGCTCTTCTGTAGTCTAGTTGGTTAGGATACCCGCCTCTCACGCGGGTGGCCAGGGTTCGAATCCTGCAGAAGAGCCAAAATGTAATAGAATCCCTCACTATTGCTAGCAAGAGACGGGTTCGATATTTATTACACAGTAAGCCAAAGAGAGTTGCCTTGACGGCAGGACACCAGGACACGATGCTTATCAAATCTCAATACCAAGAAGGGCCCCCCTTCTAAGAGGGCAGGTGCTTATATGTGTCCCCCGAGCATCCCTAACTAGGGACCGCACAATCCGACCTCGGGCCTTGCTAATCTTAAGTGCCAAACTAACATTATGCTAATCTCATAATTGTACCAACTGTTTACATCAGTAGGTTACCTAAACCTAAGCTTATTTCCGACTGAATCATAACAGAAAGCTCCCCGTACTCGATTCGGGGGACTCATGACCCGCACTCACCGTTTATTCTCGCGATTCTTGCCCTTTTATAGTACCTTTTCTCATCAAGCGTCTGCCTGCTGCTCTCGCTCGCTACATCTGTCCATTTAACGACCCCTAAAACCTGCCTACATACTCAGTCTCGCTAGCCCGCTCTCTCCGCTGGCCTGCACATCCCTCTTTTTCATCTTTTCCGATTAATTGCATGCTTCCGCTCCCCCTCACTGCTCACTGTTCTGCTGATCACTCGCTGTCGCTTGAGCACTGTACTGCCCATCCGCACAATATCATTTGTCAGCATACCTGCCATGGCGACTCAGTTCGCCGACCACGTCCCTCGGGATCTCTCCGCTACTTCGGGATCTCTTTCAGCCCTCGGGCCTCTCATATCCGTAGCGCACCTGCAAACTACTTGGTCCCCTCTAGTGGCTACAAGGGGCACCACACCCCTTCCACCCACCCCAATATACACCACCCCCTCACCAGCCCCCTCACCCAACGAACTCGCAATCTTCCCATGCCGTCGCACTCTCTTTACGACAAGTCACACCCCATACTTAAAGTAACACTTCCTGCAGATTCTCCTACCCAACATCGAACGATGGCACAAGCGAGCCACGGCCACGATGCGAAGTTGCGCAAACGCTGTGCCCTCACCAGTGCGAGTCTTCCGCACTCGTACCACTCCCTGCAAAACGCTCGAGCGCTTGGTGGTGTTATCGACGGCCGCAACCCCACAGGCATCACCATATGGCTACTCGCGCCACCCCCTGAACTGCCTGCACCGGCCTTCCAACTGCAAGCCGAACCCCAACACAACCTCGGAGCTGCTGTAGGCGGAGGCCATGCCTGCCTGGCACAAACCACTCCTTACCTCCATGGCCACCTCCCCGACTGGGCACGAACAGCATTCCAACTCCGCTGCTGCCACGTCGCTGCCCCACCCCGAGGCGCACCATCTGCCATCATAAAACCAACCTACATGCTGAGCCTTCCAACTGCACCTGCGAATTTCTCGAAAGCGTCCTCGATGACCTCCCCCTTCGACTACAGGCGTTCCAAGCCACAGTGACTGGGAGCACCGTTCTTTGACGAAACGCGCCTTATGCTATAGAGACCCTGACTAAAGCGGGAGGACTCCCTTATCTCGGACTCTTGCAGCCGGAAACCACCAACACCTGTACGGTCACCGCCACCATCCGCTCCACCCCGACCCAACACCAGGCACCCATGCCACTGCATTTGCTGCGCGATGCAGCCGCTTGCGAACTGGTTCTTCTGCGAGGCATCGCCAACGCAGCGAGCATGTCCCTCCTAGCCGACGCCACGGACGAGAAGATCGCGACCAAACGCCTAGCGGCCACCTTCCAGCTGAAGCACGTCGACTATGTGAAAAACCGAACCAGCCCCTTGCCCTTTGTTTGCATTGCGCAACTCACTCTCGCGAGTAACGAGGAGTGGGACTACTTTCTATTCTCTGATTCTGGTATCGACCTCAACATACACTCTCTCCTCCACGTTCATTTGGACATACCAATCATCAACCTGAACCACCAACTGCATGAACGCCTTGGCGGTGTTGCGGTCCTTGTCACGGTGATCGTACCTCCCGATCACGCATACATTACCTCCGGCGCCAGCAGCTACCCCATGCCAGCCGCCACCAAACGCCGACGCATCCGGCGACAGCATAGCTGCCCACATGCAATTTTCCAAACAACTTGTTCTTCAGGACATCGAGCACTTCATTGTTCCCAACTATCCATCAGTCCAGCTTTCAGCCGATCAATTTGCGGGACGGTTGGCAGGCACTGACTGGGGCACCAAGCTGCAACAGCAACCCACACCGATCGGACAAGAACGAGCCACACGCTTCATCTTCTTCGCCAATATTCCCGGCCTATGGTCGATCTTGCCGACCCCCACCTTCACAGGCGCCCGCACAGGCTTCCAGATCCAACTAGATGCCGCACCTCGGGTGGACCGCCGCACATGTGACGGATGGCACCTGAGCGACAACCATGGTTTCTTTCAACAATTCCGGGCACCCACAGACCGCACCCATGAAATGCCGCTAGTGAATTTTGCTGCGCTGCCAGTCGCTGACAACGCTGCGTGCGTAGCAGCCCTCAACCGCACACGTGCAACCCCAATCCTCACCCCTCGCACACGCACCCTCCCACCGCCAGCCCCGCCAGCCCCGTTCCCCGCGGTCCTCGTGAACCCCGCGAACCTTGCAGCCGTCGCCAACCCCGCAAACCTAGCCAACCCGACTGTCGCTGAGGAACACCCCCACAACGGAACCGGTCGAGGGGACCGAGGCCGCGGTGCCGACTCTTCATCTTGGCGCGGCCTGCCCCCACCTCCGCGACAGCCTCTGCCCGAGCGCGTCAGCCCCCCCCGCCAAATCACTGGTCAACACAGCGGCCCCTCTCGCAGGACTGCCCTTGCACGCGGCGACAGCCCCTTACCTGAGGCACCACTCACTAGGCCCCACCTGGCCCCCATACCACCCACCACACATGGCAACTCGGCCAGCGCTCTCCCCCTGGCGACCACAGCCTCCGACGAAGCGCTTCCTGGCAGTCCCCCTGCTGCCGGTGCCGTCACAGCAACCCGCGCGGGATCTCTCTTGCCCACATCACCAGTGGCTCCGGCCGGACTTGAGCAGCTCAGCACCCACCTGGCTGAAATACCGCTGGACAGCGCAACCGCCAGTACCGGTCGTCGCCACAAGCGAGCCGATCGCTCGCCTGACGCCCCTGGCAGCCTCGTCCCCGCGTATAGAACGGACAGCAGCTCGGACGAGCCGATGGACACAGAATCAACCAACCCCGCAGCGAGGATGGTCCACTTGCCAGTGAGCCAGCCTCCAAAAGACAGCGCCAAGCCTTCAGCAGGTGCTCCTCGCCCCCCACAACTTCATCAGCCTGCCTTGCCGACCATTATGTTTCTGCCACGCCTGCCTTAGCACATGCTCCTGTGTATTTTGAAAGCCAGCGCCTTGGGCGCTGCTATACTCATGCTCTTAATAATGGCTTTCAGCAGTCTATTCTTCGCCACACCACTGTTAACCCACATGTCCATCGCCCACCTCACGCACCGTCCCTGGAAACAGGCTGGTATGACTCGGATGAAATTGACTGTGCCTTGCGGGCTCTTAGCAACAACTGCCTTACTTTGCGCGCTGGTCACCCTCACCTAGGGCATACTGAAGGCATGTCGTGGCATGACACGCTACAAGCTCGACACTTTTGCGCTAACACTGCCCCGTTTGTGATCCTTATCTTACACAGCTCACACCCTGAATCCCCTAAGCCGTCTCCCGCTCCCGGCCCCCCACTGTCCGCGACAGCGCATGCCATTTGTGCCATCCGCAGACGCCGTGGCAGCGGCGGGTCTGCATGGTACCTCATCGACTCTTGTCGTCCTCACATGTTGGCGCCGCTTACACACGATGCCGTCGCACATACGTTCAATGCTGACCTCTTTTATGTGGACTTCGCGGATGCAACGATCGCCTCACACAACCGAGCCCTGCCCACCCGACAGCAACTCGTCCGCAACTTGCGAGACCCAGCCCCTCGTCCGCCTTGTGCAGCACGCGCAAGCAACCCAGCTCACCCCCCGTCCTCCCCCTGGCCTGGATTCCTCAGCCCCAACCTCCCACCCACCTGGTCCGCAGTTCCCTACCCTCATGTTGCACTGCGCCTCTTCTTACCGCCGCTGTTTCTTGAGAAATAGAGATGCCCTCATGCACGTCTGCGACCAAGAACACCTGCACCTTGTCTTCTTTGCCCGTTATAACGTCGAGCACGATCATCTCAGACTAACGATCACACACCAAGATCACCTCGCCGCTCTGCACATCACAAACCTAAATGAACCCGCCGCAATCATACACGCTTGCACTGGCTGGCGCTTGGTCGGCACACTCCTTCTCACCCCCCCGGCCATTGACCGCAATCCTCCCACTCCAACTTGCATTCGCAATCGCTATTCGCCCCTTGCCACCGCTCCCATGGACACCGATACAAGCGCTCTAACCCCCACTCCCGCCCCTTCTACACGCCAGCATGCACCACGCACACATACCCACCGTACTCTCACCTTTAGTACTCTAAACCTGAATGGCCTGAATACTCAGCGAGCACACAAACTACTCGCAGTACAACAACTCATGGATGCCCGAGACATCTCCCTGCTGGCCATTCAAGAAACTCACGAACGCGCGGATGATCGCATCACGGCGCATCCCGGTCATTCCTATATTGGCGAGCTCAGCCATGGCAAAGTCAAAGGCGGCGGTCTCGGTTTCCTCGACACTGACAAGCTTGCCAAAACGTTTAGCTACCTCGGCCCTCGCACGGCCACCCGCTATGCTGCTACTTGGGGCCACATTTCAGGCAAAGATAAGCACTCTGACATTTATGTGGCTTGTGTCTACCTCCCTGATACCAGCAAATCAGCGGGCGTGAAACGCAACGCCCGCGATGCCTTGCTGACAGCTGTTCGACATTACATGCAGAAACCAGGCGAAATACTGCTGTTAGGCGACTTTAACGCTCATGTCCCTGCCACTGCTAGCTTGCCCGACGAGATCCACCACCAACATGGACATGCCTCTGGCATGACAGCTAGCAATCCGGAGGGGGTTAGCTTACTCCAGCTATGCGAGGATCAGGATCCTTTTATCTGAATGGCAGGACTGCGGACCACCACGCCCCCACTTTTCGGAACGCGACTATCGTTGATCACATCATCGGAGGACGGGGCACCCTTCCGTGGAGCGCGAGTGTCGCCACACTGCCTTCGACAGCCGCGGATGTTGCTCTTTGCTCTTCGGACCACTCTCCCCTAATCATCACCGTCCCTATTCGCGTTCCCAAGTGCAAGCAGAGGACACCAGCGCACTTACGATGGCGCCTAGGCGCGCTGAACACCCCTGCTGTGTCCACAGCCTACTCTTCTGCTTTGCAGGACCTTCGCCCGCACTTTGATTCCGTACTCACCCCTCTGACTGTGACCGATGCTCCACGGCCGCGCCAACCAGACGTTGACGCCGCCGCCGCCGCCCTCACCTACGTCCTTATTACCGCAGCGCAACGTACCATAGGGCAGTCGCGCGTGGCGCCTGGCAAGACGAAAGCGTGGATGACGAAAGGACTACGTCAAGCCCAAGATCACCGACGCAATGCTCACCATCGCTGGCTGCATGACCAAACCCCTGCCCATACCGAGGCCCTGCGCGCCGCAGACGCTCAGGCGCGCACAGCCCTACGTGCAGCCAAACGACAGCACACCAAACGCCTCGCAGAAGGGATCCATGCTGAGTGGACTGCGGCACCGGGAGGCCACGCCGCCTGGAACCGTATGAAGGCCAACAAGTCCACAGATACTTCTTTACACACTATTGCCGCCCTGAAACCAGCGCGGGCCACCTCGCCACCACCACTCTTGAAAAACTCGCCACGCTTTGAGACCACTATGCACTCCTGGCAACGCCTGGTACCCCCCCGCCGGTCACCACCCCTGAAGAGGCGACTTTTCCCGCACATCACACGCATATTGAGGCCGCCGTGGCCCACATGGCGGCCAACCCCTCCCCGGACGACCCGGCGCTGGACCTTCCCATTACCAGGGAGGAGGTCGAACTTGCGGTGAGCAGTCTCAAACGTATAAATATAAATCACCAGGGCACGATGGCCTGCCCGCCGAGCTCCTTCGCAACGGCTCTTGCGTGCTGGACATGCTCACCACCCTCTTCACTGTCTTGTGGAGAGCCGAACTTGTACCCTCGACATGGCGCAAAGGCTCGGTAGTCAGCCTGTACAAGGCTGGCGAGCGCTCCGTTTGCGGCAACTACAGACCTATCACGCTGTTGCCGGTTATCGACAAGCTGTTCACAGCGCTCATCGGTGCTCGGTTAGAGAATTCCCTTCCCCTGCACGACCACCAGTCTGCCTTTCGCAAACACCGGGGCACCATGGATCCCCTGTTTGTCCTTTGTTCCGTCATCTCCCTGCGCAAATCTAAAAATCTTCGCACACACTCTTTTTTCCTGGACTTAGAAAAAGCGTACGACCTCGTTTGGCACTCTGGACTGTTCTACAAACTTCACCACAAAGGGGCCAAAGGCAAGTCATGGCGTATCATACGAGAACTCTATGCCAAGAGCAGCAGCGCCCCGAAACTTGATGGCTAGCTTGGCGAATTCTTTGCGATTGGGCAAGGCGTCGCCCAAGGCTGCCCCCTCTCCACCATGCTTTTTAACGTCATGATTGATGACCTTTTGGCTGACTTGCAGTCTTCGTGCCAAAATGCAGGGATTACCATCCATCCTGAACGCCCCAACCTCGTGGGCCAAGGAGATGCTGACGACATTGAATCCCTGTCCGGTGCTCGCACAGGCTTGCAACTCATTATCACAGCCTACAAACTGCACCTGGACCGTTGGAAAGGCGTGGCCAACATCGCCAAGTGCCATACTGTCGTTTTCCATCCCGCCGGCGCCTCTAGTGACCCCTCTGGCACGCCCATCAGTGACGACGGCCCGGATCAATGGTACTGGGGCGCTACCCCATTGGCGAATACGGACCGCACAAAAAATCTTGGGCTAGTCTTGACAGCAGACTGCCAGTGGGCTGCGCATGCTCAGCTTGCCCGCCGCAAGGGCCAAGCCGCTGTTCACATGTGGAAGCGCACCCTGCAAAATCCACACATCACTATGCGCGCCAAGCTCGCGATCATCAATAGCTGCATTAAGCCGTGCATGACTTATGGTATGGAGCTCTGGGCGCCACCCCCGGCTGCGCTCGCGCCCCTCGAGGTGCCGATTCGACAAGCCCTGCGACTGGCTCTCGTTGTGCCGCGTGGCATGCTTCGCGCCCGGTACCCGTCCGCGCTCCTGCACAACGACTCAGCGGTCCGCACGCTCGAGTCTGACAACCGCGCTGCCCATGTTCGCTACTGGTCCCGTGTCCGCCACCTCCCGGACGAGCGCCTACAACGGCGCACATTGACGATGCTGCCGCCTGATAACCCTTGGCTGCGCCGTGTGCTCGCATGGCGCGCTGAACCGATTGCGGTGGACCCCGCCTCCCCCGTCGCGGCAGCTCTGTCCGCCCCGTCCCCTGACCCCTTGGCGGGCCCCACTCTTAACCCTGTCACTAACCCAGCTATTAACCATGCTGTCGCTCTTGGGGACGCCTTGCGTTATGCGGATGCCGCCCGCGCTCGCTCGCTTGGTGTATTCTCGCTTGCACTATTTGGGGCGTCTTGCGCCGCGCCCCAGCCTTACCTTATGCATGATGCTGTTCGCCATCTGCTACCTTTGCGATCTGGCCGCTTTCATCGCGACCTGCCCTCCCTGCCAGCCTCGGTCGATGATCCCCCCCCTTGTGTCTCTTGCCCGGACTGCCACTGTGTGATTTCTTGTGAAAGTGCCCAGTTCACACCTGCTGCACGTGACCTTCGCATGGCCTTGCACCGCGTCACCTCTTGCCTCGCTACCCACGCAGTCACTGAATGGTATCGTGACGTTGCAGTACGGTTGTGCCCCACTTTGCCGATGGCCGTTGCCTTCACCGGCGCAATTCGTTCTGAGGGGCTTTGGGCGTCTGGCTGTGACGCTGTTTGGGAGCGAGCCGGTTTGCCCTTCCTTCGCCATCTGCTCTCTCCCACCATCGCCTGCCACGCCCAAGATCCCGCGCAGCGCGCTCGCATGTTGGAAGCCACCGGCTAAAATCTGGCTCATACAGACACGACAGCTCTGCCTGGCGTTTTGCCAGCGCCTGCCACTTTTGGCGATGTGCCGTCCGTGCCTTTGGCGCCCTGTGCGCATGTCATTATCCGCGCTGTTGGCGCAACTCTTGATGCTGCCTTTTGGCGCAGACTTGTTGATGCTCTTCCCTTTTCTGTTCTCCCTGCGCGGGTTCCCGCGCTGGGGCTTGAGGCCGAAGCCCTTTGGGTGTGTCCTCATAGGCGTAGTGCTCGTTTGCGTGGACCTGGCGTGATTCCCGATTGATTTTCTTTTCTTTTCTTTTCTCCCCGTACTGGCCAGCTTCAGGGGGTCGAATTATTAACGCAAACACATCAGGAACAAGACACACGCAAGGCAATGCAACCAAACAAGGACTTCAAGGCAGGTTCAGTCGTCGCAGGCCCATGCCCGCAACACATGCATCCAGTCGCTCCTGCGCCAACGGCTTTGTAAGCTGGTCGGCCCAGTTAAGGGCGGTATCAACATAGCCGTAGATCAGTTGCCCTCGCGCGGCGCGCTCCTGTACGAAGTGGTGTAGCACATCGATGTGCTTGCTGCGGGCGGAGACCATCGGATTCTTAATCAAGGACAACGCTGCCTGGTTATCACCCCGGAGCTGGACAGGACCCGTCAGCTCGTAGTCCAGAGTCGGGAGCAGCTTCCGCAGGAACAACGCCTCTCTCCCTCCAGCGCCTGCGGCCATATACTCCGCCTCCGCGGTGCTCAGGGCCACCGTTGGCTGCAGCCTGGACTGCCATGAGATGGCAGCCCCGTGAAGGAGGAACACGTACCCTGTGGTCGACCTCCTGGTGATAGCATCGCCTGCATAGTCAGAGTCCGTATACCTCAGGAGCCCCCCGGTAGCATGCCTGGAATACACCAGACCCATGTCCTTGGTACCCATCAGGTACCGGAGGACCCGGACCGCTGCATTCCAATGGCGCGGCAAGGGGGCGCGGAGATGACGAGCCAGCGACTTCACAGCACGAGCAATGTCTGGCCTAGTCCCGTTGGCCAAGTGCATGAGCGAACCCACCATTGCCTGCTGGTGGGGAAGAAGAGCGTTTTCGTCCGCTTCCGTGGTGGACCCTTTGCAGACCGCTGGGGTGCTGATGGGGTGACACTGAGCGAAGCCATACTTGCGGAGCATCTTCTCAACGCACGGCTTCTGATGGATGGTCAGGGTTCCCTGCGCCCGGTTCCTCACGATGTTGATGCCAAGAAAATCCTTGGGCTCTTGTTATGACAGGATGAGTTTAGTCCTGATAAATAACTACAGTTAAGTAAAGTATCCTGATAATATTCAGGAGGGGCACAGTATAGTTCAGTGCAGTAAAGTCCCCTCTCGAAAGAGTACCCGAGAGCTGACGATAGTGACCAGTTAGTGACCAGTGACGTCACTCGAGGGATAATCAGTGCAGTAGATTCGCTGGGGCCTAAAGCATAAGTACTCCTTCATTCTGTGGGTACCTAGCTAGATAACTATATGTCCACGTGAGACTAGCAGTCTCACGTCTATCTAGATCTGTCCTAAGTAGTGTCTCCAGTGACCCCAGATCCTTCTACCTTCCCCACTGGAGATGGAATACTCTGGCATCCTCCACCAGAGTCCTTGGCTTATATTCTCTGGACTGTCAATAATCTGTAAGTTGTCACTAAATCTCAACAGGTTATGGGTCCAGCACGTTCCGCTGCGCCAAACGTGTTATCCCGTACTTTCATTTGGATACGACACTTCCGAGCTCACTGCCGAGTGCCTAATATGGACGACCGCGGAGGAGCTACCGCCAGACATGGGCCTGGATTTCTACTTACTTCGCGAAATTGGCCAAGATGGAGCAAGAAAATGCTGGCCTTCGCTACCACCAAGAACCTGCGCCGCTACTTGACGCATGCCCCTGCTGCACAGCCCGTTCCAGCAGACCAGGAAGGTGACGAGACTGCACAAGCTTACATCGTTATGAATGTTGATGATGCTGCAGCACGTGTTATCGATAATGCGCCCTCTGCCTTTGCCATGTGGACTCTCCTGGAACAGCGCCATCAGGACTATCTGCGCCCGCAGCAGGTGCAAATACAGGAGCAACTTTTTTTTTTTGCACTTCGACAGCGCGACGACGAAAGTGCTGACGCTTATGTTGATCGCGCTCTTGAGCTGAATGAGCAGCTCATTTCGATTGAGGCTGGAGTGCCTGTGGCCACTCTGGTGAACCAGCTCATCAGGGGTCTGTGTGCACGCTTCGATGCGGGCCGCCCTCACCTGCGTCTCAATGCGCACACCTATACTGCTGACACCCTGCGACTAGCTCTCTATGCTCTGGAGAGTGACCAGGCTGCTCCTGCACGCCCTGCGAGGGCGCTGGCGGCTGAGAGAGCGGGGCGTCGTGGGAACCGCCGCGACAGGAGCACCACCAGAGGGATCGCAACCCAGAAGCCTCCACATCCACTCCAGAAAGCCGCACATGCCATTTCTGCGGGCACGTGGGGCATATCGCTTCGTTCTGCGCCGTCAAGCTAATGGAGCAACACCCCCAGCCTGGAACGTTTGCCCCTGGCTACCCCAGAGCCCGACAAGGCATGTACTCATCCTCACGTGTCTTGAGCAGCAGTGAATGGGTCTTGGATAGCGGGGCAACTGACAGCATGACTCGCGAGAGGCATAGCCTGACAAATTATGTCAGATTTTCGGAACCGACACCTGTTAATTTCGGGAATGGGACGTGTGAGCGTGCTCTTGGAAAAGGGCAAGTGCAGCTTGAAACCACTCATGGAATGCTGCACCTGCGTGATGTCTTGTATGTGCCCTCGCTTGTTTCAAATCTGCTGTCGGTCCATGCGCTCACAGCCACTGGCCATTCCCTTGGAATTGACGAACATTCGTCAGTCTTCGAGGTTGCACGGGGAGGGGAGCTTGTTGCCACGGCCACTGTACGCGATAACATGTATCTCCTGGATGTGCCTCGTGTGCAAGCGGCATCAGTGGCAGTCCGTGAGTCTGTGGCCATGCGTTGGCACCGTAAGTTAGGGCACACGGGCCTGGGTACTCTCGCGGACATGCAGCGAAAGGGCATGCTGGGTGATTGCCCAGTTACTCCCGTGGAATTTCTTTCGGCCCGTCATACTGAGTCATGTATCCCCTGTCTTGACGGAAAGATGCACCGGTCTGTCCATCCTATACTGAGCGAGAAGACACCCCACGTCAACTTCAGGGTGCACTCAGATCTCATGGTCCTGCTTAACTCCCCCACTATCTCCAAGGAACGTTATGTTCTGACTGTCCTGGAAGAGTTCTCGGGCTTCTCGCTAGAACGCTTGCTGCATTCTAAGGACCAGGTGCATGCTGCCTTGCCTAGCATGCTCCGAGAGCTGGCCACTCAGGGCGGGCAGCCCATCAAGCGCATTCGCACGGATCAGGGTCGGGAATATGTTAATGGGGCCCTAGTGGCAGAATTTGGGAAGCTAGGCATCTGGCACGAGGAGACTGCAGGGTATACCCCTGAACAAAACGGCATGGCTGAACGTCTAAATCGCACCCTGATCGAGAGAGCTCGAACCATGCTGAGTGAGTCTGGCCTGCCTACCTCCCTGTGGGGGTATGCGATACTGCATGCCAACCATATTCGCAACTGTGTGCTCTACTCTCCCACCAAACGTGTGCCGTACCATGCGTTCACAGGCATTGCCCCCTCTGTTTCTCAGTTTCACCCATGGGGGTGCGACGTCCGTGTGCACGTGCCAGATAGCAAGCGCACGAAGCTGTCCCCCAAAAGCATGGCTGGCAAGTACCTCGGCGTGGCTGGGGTGCTGAATTCCAGGAACATCTGTGCGCTGGTCGAGGGACGTGTACTAACGACGTGTGATTTTCACATTCAGGATAGTGCCCCCCCTGTCCCCTCGGCCCCGGCTGGCGTGCGCGCCCTGGGTGTGGAAGAGGGGCAGGCTTCGATTGATTTACTCCCGTCCCCCTCGGAGGCCGCGGATCCTCAGCCTGACGGCTCCCTCCTACTCTCGTCCGCGCCTCCGACGGCTTCTGCCGATACCACCCAAGGCCCGCCGCAGTTCGTGGAGTCACCCTTCCCCTCACTTGGCCCGGCATGCGTGCCGGCGGGGGGCGCTATCATGGCGGATAGTGCCATCACGGGGCATCTGGAGCAGCTCGAGGGGGGGGAAGAGGCCGTTGGCCCCCTCGCGACTCCGGACGCCCCTGGCCCTGTCCTCGACGAGCCTGCGGATGCGATGCATGGGGTCGCTGACGAGGAAGGTGACGAGATGGATGCTCCTGAGGTGCTTCTGCCTGCCCCTGTCGACTCCTTGCCTCAGTCGCACCCTGACAGCCGTGCGGCACACCCACGTGTGCGCAGGCCCCCGCAACTCTACAATCCGTCGTCCTACGCTGCACGATCCGAACTGTCACATGATCAGTCACAGCTCGAGACTGTCACGTCAGTTAAGCGCTCTGTGACGTTTTCCCCCTCGCAACCCGCAGTGTTCGCATACACCTCCCGGTCACGACCAGCCCGCACCGGGGGGATCGATTTCTCGACTTTTCCTACCGTCATGTCCCATGGTCGCAACATGGTTGACCTCTCCGAGCTCCCTGAAGGTGTGAAGCCGGAAGACCTGATACCTCAGTCTATGGAGGCTGCCCTAAGTCCAGATAATCCCTATAGGGAGGGCTGGTGGGCAGCCATGCAGGAGGAGAATAAATCGCTGTGGGATCACAAGTGCTTCTTTTACACCAGAGCTCCCCCAGGTGCTCATACGGTGGGCAGCAAGTGGGTGTATGACGTGAAGCGACCGGGACCAGGGGATACACAGGTCCGCCTCAAGGCGAGGCTCGTGGCGCAGGGTTTCTCGCAGCGACCAGGAATCGACTACGACGAGCTGTTCGCTCCGGTGGCAAGCCACACCACCGTGAGGGCTTTCCACTCGGTGGCCAACTATCACGATTTGGAGATTCAGCAAATTGATGTGAAGACCGCCTTCCTGTATGGGGAGCTCCCCACTGGGCAGGCGCTATACATGAAACCGGTCCCAGGTTTCCCCTGTCCAACTGGACAGGTGTGTCGTCTCCACAAAACTCTGTACGGCCTAAAGCAGGCTCCTCGCGCATGGTACCAGCGCTTGAAGGACGAGCTCATGGCCAGGGGCGTCACGCCTTCTGATTCTGACCCCGCCCTCTTCGTCAAACTTGACAAGGAAGGCAAGGTGCTGGCCCTCATCTACGTAGACGACTGCCTCATCGCGGGGAAGACCCGCAAGCATGTGCAGGAAGTCATCGACATGCTCGGTGGGATCTTTGACATCAAGGCCCTGGGTGAGCCTAAGGATTTCCTAGGACTCAACATCGTGAGAGACAGGGCACGGGGAACTTTGGCCATCCATCAGAAACCCTATGTGGAAAAGATGCTGCGAAAGTATGGATTCAGCACTCATCCCAGCAGCACTCCGGCTATCTGCAAGGTCTCGACTGCTATAGCAGATGAGTCCACCATCCTTCCCCACCAGCAGGTAGAGCTGTACCCTGCAATGGTGGGCTCTCTTATGCACCTGGCCAATGGCACCCGTATATCCAGATATCGCACATGCTGTGAACTCTCTAGCTCGCCATCTGCGAGCCCCCCTGCCTTGCCACTGGAATGCAGCTGTCAGGGTTTTCAAGTACCTGGCAGGGACTAAGGACATGGGACTGGTCTACTCCCGGCATGCCTCAGGGGAGCTGGTGGGGTACACCGACTCGGACTATACAGGGGATGTCACCAGCAGGAGATCAACGACTGGCTACATCTTCCTCCTGCATGGAGCTGCCATATCCTGGCAATCCCGACTACAACCGACTGTGGCCTTGAGCACCACAGAGGCAGAATACATGGCTGCAGGTGCAGGAGGGAGAGAGGCCCTCTTCTTGAGTAAACTCCTCCCGATTCTCGACTACGAGCTCAAGGGCCCCATCCGGCTGAAGGGGGACAATCAAGCTGCTCTCTGCCTCATCAAGAATCCTATGGTCTCAGCGAGAAGCAAACACATTGATGTCCTGCATCATTTTGTCCAGGAGAGAAGTGAGCGAGGCCAACTCTTGTACAGCTATGTGGATACTGACCATAATTGGGCAGATCAACTTACTAAGCCACTGGCTCACGATCGGCTGACAGCATGTGTTGCTGGCATGGGTTTGCAGCGCTTGAATCTGCCCTAAGCCCCATTGCCTCCTACTCTCTTGGTGACTAGCCCACCACATTTGTGCTAGTAGTCCTTGCTTATGTGTGCTTTACCCTTGCTGATTATGTGCATCAATAAGATAACCCCCTGAAGAGGAGTACGGGGAGCATCCTGTTTCACATTGTCTCACTTGATCCCTTCGAGGATTCCTGGCTATGCATCTGTCCCTCCGAAACATTTGTTAAAGTACGAGGTCACGAAATAGTCCTTGCATAAGCCTCTACCTGAGTTCCCAATCCGGGGAGTTTGTTCAGGCTGGCTTGGGAGCTATACCCACTCACGAACGGGGAGTGTTGGAGTACAAGGAATAAGTACTCCTTCATTCTGTGGGTACCTAGCTAGATAACTATATGTCCACGTGAGACTAGCAGTCTCACGTCTATCTAGATCTGTCCTAGGTAGTGTCTCCAGTGACCCCAGATCCCTCTACCTTCCCCACTGGAGATGGAATACTCTGGCATCCTCCACCAGAGTCCTTGGCTTATATTCTCTGTGTTGAAGTACGACTGAGTACTTCTTCCCTCAGTGGGAATTTAGCATGCTTATCACGTGTATGCATACCGGAGCTATCCAGTCCTAATTACTAATCCAGTGTCCAGTCACGTCATCCTGGATACTGATCTAGGCTGTGAGACTGATCCCTATCAGTCTCCTATGAATATGTACTCGGTACGTGTGTATCTCGGGGAAGTTGTCTGTAAATCTCAAGAGGTTATGGGTCCGCACGCCTCCGTTGCGTTGCGTGGTATTTGGTACTCGTTTGAGTTACGACGCTTCGCTGACCCGCTGCAATAGTGCCTAGTATGGATGACCGCAGCGGAGCTCTGTCCAGGCATGGACCTGGCTTCCTACTCACCTCGCGCAATTGGCCAAGGTGGAGTAAGAAAATGCTCGCTTTTGCAACAACGAAGAACCTTCGTCGCCATCTCCGAGGAGCGCCTGGCGAGAATGCTGATCCAGCTGTACTTGAAGGTGACGAAATCGCACGAGCTTACATAGAAATGAATGTTGATGACGCCGCAGCGCGTGTGATTGAAGGCGCTGCATCCGCCTTTGCTATGTGGACGTTACTGGAGGCACGTCACCAGAATTACCTTCGCCCGCAGCAGATACAAATACAGGAGCAGCTGTTTGCAATCCGCCAGGGTGCCGACGAAAGTGCAGATGCGTACGTCGGCACCCCACGGGACCGCACACCAGAAGGCTCAGCATCCGCTTCTGAGGAGCGGAAATGTCACTTTTGTGGCCATGCTGGTCATATCACGCCCTTCTGCGTTATGAAGCTCCAGGAGAAATACCCGCAGCCTGGTACCTTCGCGCCTGGCTACCCTAAGCCACACCAAGGCATGTATTCCTCCTCCCGCGTGCACGCACAGTGTGAATGGGTACTGGATAGTGGGGCCACAGACAGTATGACTCGCGAGCGGCACATTCTGGCAAATTATGTCAGGTTTCCTAAACCGACCCCTGTCAACTTTGGGAACGGGACATGTGAGCACGCCCTAGGCATGGGGCGAGTGCGGCTCAAAACCACTCATGGGCTGCTGCACTTACGTGATGTCTTGTATGTGCCCTCGCTCGTGTCAAACTTGCTCTCTGTCCATGCGCTCACGGCGACTGGCCATTCTCTTGGAATTGACCCGCACTCCTCCGTCTTCGAGATCGCTCATGGGGGGAAACTCGTCGCCACAGCCACGGTCTGCGATAACATGTACCTCCTGGATGTCCCACGCATGCGCACTGCTTCTGTTGCTGTCAAAGAGTCTCTAGCCATGCGCTGGCACCGGAAACTGGGGCACACTGGCATGGGCACGCTCGCGGACATGCAACGCAAGCGTCTGCTGGGTGATTGCCCGGTGACTCCTGTGGAGTTCCTCCACGCGCGTGACACTGAATTGTGCAACCCCTGTCTTGATGGCAAGATGCATCGCTCTTCTCACCCTGAACAGGACGGGCAGGCACCCCATGTCAACTTCAGGGTGCACTCAGGTTTGATGGTTCTGCTCAACTTTCCCACGGTAGCTAAGGAGCGCTATGTCCTGACTCTCTTAGAAGAGTTCTCAGGGTTCTCACTTGTTCGCTTGCTGCATTCGAAAGACCAGGTGATCACCGCACTTCCTAGCATGGTCCGAGAAATGGCCACACAGGGGGGACAATCAGTTAAGCGCATACGCACTGACCAGGGCCGCGAGTATGTGAATGCGGACTTGAAGGAAGCATTTGAGAAGTTGGGCATCTGGCATGAGGAGACCGCGGGCTATACGCCGGAGCAGAATGGTAAGGCTGAGCGGCTGAACCGCACCCTAATGGAGCGCGCTCGCACCATGCTGAGTGCGGCTGGGCTGCCAACCACCCTCTGGGGATACGCCATCCTGCACGCTAATCACATACGAAACTGCATGCTCTATTCTCCCACGCAGCGTGTGCCTTACCATGCGTTCACGGGCGTTGCACCTTCTATCTCTCAGTTTCACCCATGGGGGTGCGACATCCGCGTGCACGTGCCTGCCAGCAAGCGTACCAAGCTTGCCCCGAAGAGCACGGCGGGCATTTACCTCGGAACGGCAGGTGTCTTGAGTTCCAGGAACGTTTACGCACTGGTTGATGGGAGGATACTGACCACATGTGACTTTCGTGTCCAGGATAGTGTTCCTGACCCCTCGACCCCGACTGGCGTGCGAGCCTCGGGTGTGGAAGAGGGGCAGGCTGATCAAGGCCTTCCTGCCCCCTCGGGTGATGCGGATTCCTCGCCTGATGGTACTCCGCCTGACGGCACTACTTTCCCGCTCGTGTCCCCGACGGCTCTGGCCGATACCGCCCAGGTACCGCCCGTGTTCGTGGAGTCCCCATTCCCCACGCTTGCGCCTGCAGACTACGTGTCAGCTGGAGGGTCTGCCATGGCGGATAGTGGCAGTTCCGTGCCTCCGGAGCAGGTCGAGGGAGGGGACGAGGCCGATGGCCCCCTTCCTGTTCCGGATGACCCGGGCCCTGCTGCCTCCATGCCTCCCGCTGACGAGTATGCCATTCCTGACCCTGACGATGCGGTTCCTGAGGTGCTGCTCTCTGCCCCCGTTGCTGCGCTGCCCCAGTCGCACCCTGATAGCCGGGCTGCACATCCCCGCACGCGTGCTCCTCCTGCTTTCTATAATCCTTCGTCATTCGCTGCTCGCTCTGGACTGTCGTCCGAGCAGAGCCCTCGCTCGGCTGTGAAGCCTGTCCGGCGTGTGGTACGGTTCTCCACTGAGCAGCCAACCGTGTACGCGTACGCTGCTCAGTCGAGCCCGAGTCGCCCCAAAGGGATCGACTTCTCTGCCTTCCCTACGGTGCTCTCCCATGGGCGCAACATGCTCGACCTGTCCCAGCTGCCTAATGGTGTCAAGCCTGAGGACCTGATCCCGCACTCCATGGAGGCTGCTTTGAGTCCGGAGAACCCCTACCGGGAGAACTGGTGGGCGGCGATGCAGGAGGAGAACAAGTCTCTTTGGGACCATCAGTGTTTCTCGTACACTAGGGCGCCTGCAGGTGCACACACAGTCGGCAGCAAGTGGGTGTACGACGTCAAACGGCCGGGTCCCGGGGACTCGCAGGTACGCCTCAAGGCGCGACTTGTGGCGCAGGGATTCTCGCAGCGCCCAGGCGTGGACTATGATGAGCTGTTCGCCCCGGTGGCCAGCCACACTACTGTGCGGGCATTCCTGTCTCTCGCCAACTATCACGACCTGGAGATACAACAGGTTGACGTCAAGACAGCCTTCCTGTACGGTGAGCTTCCCCCCGGGCAGACGATGTATATGAAGCCGGTCCCAGGCTTCCCCTGCCCAGTGGGGCAGGTATGTCGTCTCCACAAGACCTTATATGGCCTGAAGAAGGCACCTCGCGCGTGGTATCAGCGCTTGAAGGATGAGCTCACTGCCAAGGGCTTCACGCCTGCCGATTCAGATCCTGCTCTCTTTGTCAAACTCGACGCAGAGGGTAAGGTGCTTGCTCTCATCTACGTGGACGACTGCTTGATTGCAGGGCGGTCCGCTAAGCACGTGCAGGAGGTCATCGACATGCTTCAGAGCATCTTTGACATCAAGGTCTTGGGAGAGCCCAAGGATTTTCTTGGCATCAACATCGTGAGGAACCGGGCGCAGGGGACCCTGGCCATCCATCAGAAGCCGTACGTCGAGAAGATGCTCCGCAAGTATGGCTTCGCTAAGTGTCACCCCATCAGCACCCCAGCGGTCTGCAAAGTGTCCACCACGGAAGCGGACGAAAACGCTATTCTTCCCCACCAGCAGGTACAATTGTATCCGGCAATGGTGGGTTCACTCATGCACTTGGCCAACGGGACTAGGCCGGACATTGCTCATGCTGTGAATTCGCTGGCTCGTCATCTCCGCGCCCCCTTGCCGCGCCATTGGAATGCAGCGGTCCGGGTCTTCCGGTACCTGGTGGGTACCAAGGACATGGGTCTGGTGTATTCCAGGCATGCTACCAGGGGGCTCCTGGGGTATACGGACTCTGACTATGCAGGCGATGCTATCACCAGGAGGTCGACCACGGGGTACGTGTTCCTCCTTCACGGGGCTGCCATCTCATGGCAGTCCAGGCTGCAGCCGACGGTGGCCCTGAGCACCGCGGAGGCGGAGTATATGGCCGCAGGCGCTGGAGGGAGAGAGGCGTTGTTCCTGCGGAAGCTGCTCCCGACTCTGGACTACGAGCTGACGGGTCCTGTCCAGCTCCGGGGGGATAACCAGGCAGCGTTGTCTCTGATTAAGAATCCGATGGTCTCCGCCCGCAGCAAGCACATCGATGTGCTACACCACTTCGTACAGGAGCGCGCCGCGCGAGGGCAACTGATCTACGGCTATGTTGATACCGCCCTTAACTGGGCCGACCAGCTTACAAAGCCGTTGGCGCAGGAGCGACTAGATGCATGTGTTGCGGGCATGGGCCTGCGACGACTGAACCTGCCTTGAAGTCCATGTTTGGACTGGACAGACTCTTGCGTTTCTGTTGTCTAGCCGGCTCGTGTCGTGCTAGTTGCATTGCCTTGTGTGTGTCCGTGTCCCTGATGTGTTTGCGTTAATAATTCGACCCCCTGAAGCTGACCAGTACGGGGAGTGCGTGTCATGAGTCCCCCGAATCGAGTACGGGGAGCATTCTGTGTTTCCTCAATAAATGAGTCCCCTGAAGTTGGATAGTACGGGGAGTGCGTGTCATGAGTCCCTCGAATCGAGTACAGGGCGCCTTGTTTGTGCTTGTTGCTCCCGTGTTTAGGAAGGAGAGCCCGCATGATCATCCACCCTCCGAAATCTGTGTCTAGATGTACGAGGTCACATTTTTTGGTGCTTGAGACATTGAAGTGATCCCCATCCGGGGAGCCTTGGTCTCCAGAGCTAGACCCACCTCGGAACGGGGAGTGTTGAAGTACGACTGAGTACTTCTTCCCTCAGTGGGAATTTAGCATGCTTATCACGTGTATGCATACCGGAGCTATCCAGTCCTAATTACTAATCCAGTGTCCAGTCACGTCATCCTGGATACTGATCTAGGCTGTGAGACTGATCCCTATCAGTCTCCTATGAATATGTACTCGGTACGTGTGTATCTCGGGGAAGTTGTCTGTAAATCTCAAGACTCTGGACTGTCAATAATCTGTAAGTTGTCACTAAATCTCAACACTCCTCCTCGGTTCCCTGCATGTATATGGGAACTTAGTGACAAGGTACTGACTATGCAGATAAGGCTTCCTGCTGATATACTCCTGTCAACCAGGCTTTCTCTAAAGGGGTCAGGACTTTGTATACTTTCATTCTGACTTGCTGGGTGCAGCTACCCAGATACTTCTGCACTACTTCTATACTGTGTTCACAATCAGAGAACTCATGCCAGGAAGGCTCTGCATGTCCTTTCCACCTTATCTGAAACTCAACTAGGCCTTTCTTCTTCATAGATCTGGAACTGACTACGTTATGATTAGTGATGGCATCCACTTCCCACTCCTCAGTCCCATCCACCCACACTGGAGTAACTTCTGCTCCCTCTCTTTGTATGTATGGTTTAACTAGGGCTACTGAAACTCTTGGATGTATCTGTAGACTGGCTGGGAGGTCTAATAAGACTGTAGACCCATTTTCACTGACTTCTAACACTTGTACTGGACCTACAAACTTGGGACTGAACTTGTGCCTTAAGCTGGGGTGCCGTAGCCTTATATTTCGAGTACTCATCCAAACTGGTTGCCCTCTTACATACTCATGGCGTACCACCCCCTGCTTGTCATAAGCCTCCTTCATTTTACACTTAGCCCAATGGACACTTTGTCTAGCCCTGGCAAACTCCTCGTGGGCTTGTAGAAGGGTTCTGGCACCTGGTGATGACATGCCCACCCAACTGGCTACTTCTGCACTGGGTGCTGCAATACCTTCCTTATGAGCTATCCGTTTCTTCACGGCCTCAAAAGGTGCTAACGGTACTGTAACTCTGTTCATCTTGAACGGCGTACTTTCCAGTGGTTTCACGGTACATGTCATTCAAGGCAAACTTAATGAAGGGCAGTTTATCGTTCCAATCCTTATGATCTGCACCCTCATCATGCCTTAGAGCTGTCTCCACTACCTCATTAGTACGTTCTACCAGCCCATTGGTTTGTGGGTGGTAGGCTGTACTCATACTTAGCCGGATGTCTGCTGCATCACACAAGGCCTTAAAGAACTGAGAGTTCCACTGCTGTCCCCTGTCACTGACTACTTTTGTGGGGAACCCATAATGAGGGAATACTTCTTTGAAGAACAGCTTCACAAACCCTTGGGTTGTGAGAGTGGTGTGCGTTGCAATCAGTCTGACCATCTTACTGAGATGACAGCAGAATACTACGATTGCATTGTAACCCCCTTCACTGGTTGGGGTCAGATCTGTGATAAGATCCACACCTATCGTCCTCCAGCAGGTGCTGGGCGATTCAATTAGTGTAAGCGGAGGTTTTCTCTTGCGCCTATCCGGCTTATCACTTTAGACAACTGTAGCATGACTGGACGTAGTTCTTTATATCGGTGGCAATGCCAGGCCACCAGAACTGACGTTGAACTAGGTTCAGTGTTTTCTGAATACCTAAGTGTCCACACCACGGCACATCGTGATGCCAATACAGTATGTCATTTCTTAACTCACTGTCTCTAGGTACATAGAGGAGGTTGTCCTTCCACAAAAGGGTTCCCTCAGGACTTTCTGTAAGTCCTAACTTACTGCGTTGTTCACTTGTTGAGACCTCATCGTCAGTGAGAGTACTCTTCCAGACTCTTTCGAACAACTCTTCTGCCAATGTTACGTATGCACTTAATGAGGGGTCAACCTCATCTGCTAGAGTGGGAGACAACTCAGGTTGACTAGACACTGGTGTCCCTCCGACTCCCGATTCATTGGTGAGATGAGTGGCGTCAGTTTGCTCATCCCTTGCACTGTTCTCACGACCCTTACTTGAGACAACCAAACTGTGTGGCATCAAAGGGGCCTCGGAAGCTCTCACCATCCCTCGGTAACCCTCAATGTCACGTTTTCCATGCACTGACTTACTGAGTTTCGGATCCGATGTTGCATGGGGGTCTGTGGGGAGAACAGGCGCTGACTCAATGCTTGCATGGTGCTCAAACACATCGTCAGTAAATCGTACACGTTTCTGTGGAGGCATACCAGAGTCGTATGCTCCTGCACGTGTTCGACGGGTGTCTCCTCTTGTGCTTCGGGCCGCGGGGACGCCTCCACCACCTGCCGGTCCGCCGGCACCTGCGCCCGCGCCCGCTCCCCGGTAAGAGCGGCGGGTGTAGCCGCCAAGGAGGACAACGTGAAGTTTGTGTTGAGATTTACAGACAACTTACCCGAGGTACACACGTACCGAGTACATATTCATAGGAGACTGATAGGGATCAGTCTCACAGCCTAGATCAATATCCAAGATGACGTGACTGGACACTGGATTAGTAATTAGGACTGGATAGCTCCGGTATGCATACACGTGATAAGCATGCTAAATTCCTACTGAGGGAAGAAGTACTCAGTCGTACTTCAACAGTTTGTGTCCAGAGCCTCCTGCAGCCGTGAGTGAGTTGCGCGCAACTGATTGACGAGGACCTTCTGGTTGGTCACTCGGTCGTGCAGCTGCCGCACGCGGACCAACTGATCCGCGACGTGACTGTGGGTCTCCCGCAGGGCTCGCAGAGTATCCGACAGGATCTCGAGCCGGCGGTGTAGGTCGACCTGAACTGACTGCAGTTTGCGCTGGAGAACTGCTTTGCGCTCTGCGTGCGCTGTGCATTCCTCCACTGACTGTACTGGATCGAAAACTGGATAGCACACACACACGTCAGGCCAGTTATCTCCAGGCAAAACTAACTCGGACTGACTAGGTGGGGTCAGCATTCTGCTGAGGGCGTCCGCCACCACATTACGATCACCTTTAATATACAGGATCTCGTACTGAAAGCTCGCGAGGAATTCCATCCATCGGGCTTGACGTCGGTTAACTTTTACTTGCTTACTTAACCACGTCAAAGGCTCATGATCAGTGTGTAGTTTTACATCACTGCCCTCTAAGTAACAGCGCCACTGTGTGAAGCAATACACCATTGCCAAGAGCTCTTGCTCAGTGGTGGTGTAATTGACTTCTGCTGGAGTGAGCTTACGTGCGACATATGCTACTGGATATGCCACATCGTCTTTGAACTGCACTAGTACACCCCCGATTGCTTTCATAGATGCATCACTATATACGTGGAATGGTAATGCGAAATCGGGGTGGAACATCATAGTTGCGTTTCTTAGTAAACGTTTCAGACTGTTCCAGGCTGCTGTACACTCTGCAGTCCACTTAGGGGGAGCTTTCTGCGTGTGTGTGTGTAACACACACGCGATTTCTGAGTACTTGGGTATGAACCTGTTGAAGTAATTCATAAATCCCAGAAATCTTCGGCATTCTGTGGCTATACTCTCTTCGATAGAGGTAGCCCTGCGCTGATTACTCTCACTTTCAGCCGCAGCTAACTCACTGACTAGCTCAAGTAGTGGCTCCCACTTATCCAGAGCTTTAAGTTTAGCAGGGTCTGGCAACACCCCCTCACCTGAAACCAGGTGACCCAAATAATTGAGTTGGGATTGTGCCCACTTGCACTTTGGTAACTGGCAGAACAGGTTGTGCTCCTTTAGAGAGCTCAGGACCTCATCTAGATATACTAAGCAATAGCCCTTATTGATATGATCCCTCAGGATCGTATTCATAGCTTGTTGGAATATGGCAGGAGCATTACTTAACCCCATGGGCATCACACACCATTGGTACAATCCATACGGTGTGGGGAAGGCAGTTACTGGCTTACTGCTGTCTTCCATTTTCAACTGATAGAACCCACTAGCCAAATCCAAAGCACTGAATACACTGGAGCCATGCAGACTGTCAAGGAGCTCACCTTGATGGGGGATAGGACCTCGATCCTTCTCAGTCCTTTGGTTGAGATGCCTGAAATCAACACAAAACCTCAACTTCCCGTTGGTTTTGGGGCAAACAGGACTGAAGAACTCCAAGAGGATGAGCTAGGCTCAATCCATCCCTTCTCGATGAATTCTTGTACTTTTTCGATGAGCTCATTCCTTTCTAACGGAGATAGCCGATACTGTCTTATGTAAACTGGCTTGGCACCCTCTTTGAGTTCAATCTTGGGTATGTGGTGGAATTTTACCACATAAGGTTCCTCCTGGACCACTGTGTTTATCTATAACTTTCCGCACTACTGAAGCCAACTTCTCAGGAGCTGCTGACTTAACTGGTTCTGCACTGTTACTGACTGGACTCTGCTGTGACTGGAGCTCTTCATCTTCCTTGGTGAAGAGCTGAACTTTGAACGCTACTTGAGTTCCTTTTGCAATGTCATGACTCAATTTCTTGAATTGTTTCCAAGAGCCTGGACCTTCCTGGCTCTGAGGGGTCTGACTGCTGGATAGCATGACTGCAGGTGAGATTTTAGACAATGATAACTTTCTACTGAGGACGGTACGTTGATTCTCTGTACCATTGAATATGGTAATTGTTACTAACTTCTCCTGGTATACTATGCCCATACTATACTCCCACATTAGGTCATCGCCTATAATGCAGTCATACCCTTGCAGTGCATCCTCTACTACCTGCATACGATAGACAGGGTGCTGGGTACTTAACTTTACTGGAACTAGGGCACTTCCCGAGCACTTGGCAGCTCCAGCTATGCCTCCAATCCGATCTGTGGACTGACCAGGCTGCCAAGAGATCCCCACTCTCTGTAGGAACTTTCTACTTATCACTGTGACATTGGCCCCTGAGTCAAACAATGTCCTCACTATTGCCCCACCGATGCGAACATCGAAACTAGCTTTATGGGCACGGGCTACATCAGCCTGTGTGTGCATGAGTGGTGGTACTTGTTGCCTGAAACTCATCACAACACTATTACTTGGTACTGCTGCGTGGGGTACTGATTCTGTACGTTGTACAGTCCTTGCTTCTTGCAACTAGGGAGTAAATGCCTTGTCTTTTCTTAATTTCATAGGCATTACTACTTTTAACTCGTAACCTGACTTACTCACTTCTGAGATATGTCTCAGTGCAGCATGGGCATCATACAGTTCGTTGCCTGTGATATTTAAGGTAGTATCATCTTCTAATGACATCACCCCCAGCCACAAATCTAACTCCTCATCAGAGTAAATAGTCCGAGCGCACCTGGCAGCATTTTCGTTATCCTGCCACTGGTTGCGCGGAGGAGGAGCTGGCAAGACTGGAGGTGGTACTGGAACCTCCGGCTGTAAGTCTTCCTCCCCGCACCGTCAGAGGACGTTATTCCTGATGTCCCAATGCTTCTGCATGTACTCGGCCACTTCTGCGCCGTGGACAGGGTGTCCGTTGAGCGGGCAGGATTTGTACATATGGTCTCCCTGACAGACCACGCACTTCCCCTGACTTACTAACTGATAGCATTGCTGCGTGCTGAGGGGAGGCAGCCCCGCCTTTAATCGGAAATAGGGGGCTGCATACTGGTTGAGGGCCTGTACTGTGCGCTCGACTGTGGACTGAAAGGACGCGCCTAAGGACGCGGGGGTCTGCGGGGGTTGGCGACCACCCGTCTGTGTCGACCTCCCCGTCGACCTCCGCCGCGACCGTTTCCACGGCCGCGGACCACGCGTGCCTCCTCACGGGGTGGCATACTGTTTGCGCGGCGGCGTCGCGTACCGCGCGGCGACTCACTGCTCTGACTGTGGCGACCTGCACCTCGACCACGCGTCATGGACATGACGGAGCCACTATGTGAACCTCTACTGCGGTTCGGGGTGCTACTACTAGTGGTCGGATGCAACTGTGTGTAAATGTCGTGGGCTGCGACCATTTGCGCACAAAGTACATGGATGAACTCGTTCGACAGAGCGACTGTGGCTTGTGCCGTGTGCAAGCGTTGGTTTACGAACTGTAGAAACAACGTTGTAGACTGGAAATCTGTGAAATTTCTCCACGCTTTGGAGACTGAAGAGGTTATTTTACCTCTGACATGGATGTTACTCACTATCTCATGCACTTCCTGATACACTGCAGGCGAGAAACTGGCTCGATTTCCAAAGAGCTACTGTCGAACACTTGCTGATACAACTTGTGGATCTTCGTGCTCAGCGCCACACAGTCCGTCAATTCCACATACGTGGTCTCCAGATTTTGGAGCTCCACCCAGGCGGCTTGCCTGGTGGTCACTGTACTTAAAATTTGACCCTTGACATGTCCGAGGAACTCAGACACGCCCCACTGAACTCCCTGTACTGTTAACTGTTCACTTTTTCCCCTCCATCCATAGATTCGGTGGTCATCGTTGCTAATGCCCGATGTTAAACTCTCGATTACGATACTGTGAGGGATGGGGAACTGTTGTACTAGTCGTTCGATGGTGGTGAACCAATCTGTTGAAGAATGGCATACCAACAATGACATTCACATTACCAATGGTAGCGATGCGCAGACGAGTTTGTCGTTACAGTAGAACTTGAGGATGTCAGTGCAGACTCCTCCTTATATACCAGATGAATAACCATGTTATTCATTCGTTCACTAATTCACTACAGCACTAGAACGAAGCTCACGGCTTGCCACCTTGATAGCGAAGCTCATGGCTTGCCACCTTGATAGCGAAGCTCATAACACGAGCAAGACACACGTTTACTGAATAGACATTCTAGAGAGCCCCAAAACATGTCGTTTCTCAACAGACTACCCAGACTTGTTGCGTGCTCTTGGTGCTGGGCATGCGATAATTACTATACTTATTCCGCATTTGAGACTCCAGAAATCGCATGCCGTCAGAGGCAGAGACTTTATGCGCAACAGGAGTAAGTGCGACAGCACCTGGCAGATCTTATGTAGTACCGTAGGTGAAGTCCGGGTGCAGCTGTTTTAGCTGCTCCGTCTGCTCCTGAGCATAAGGCACTATTAGCCCTGGGTTGATTTCGTACTGTGGTCCTCCCATGACGTTGAAATTAGGGAAGGTGAGGAAGAGGTCCGCTGTTCGTGACAAGGCTTCCATAACCGCTATCTCCAACGACAACAATGTCACCACCCTCATAAGAATCCTGCACCAATCTCTTCCACGCGAGGATTCCGCGCCCGCGAATTTTCTAACTTGTGAACTGGAGAGCTTACTGTCTTTGTGAAGCTCGAGAAGGGCCATTTCGATGGCGACTGTTGTTGCCTCGGTGTTCGTCAGGAGCAGTGTTGATGTCGTTTACAAGGCACGCCCGACTGGAGGTAGCAGACTGAACATGGTTCCCACTGTAGCGCTGCTGAGAAGCGCGGGAATCATTGGAATGCCCATCGGTGACCTTACTAGAAACCCCAGTGATGGATCCGCTTCGTCCAGTAGTTCATCTGGGAAACATCGATGGCTGCAAGGAATTTACTTGCTACTGTACTGTTGCCTGGCACTTCTGTGGCCAGGTCCGCAATCCCTTGTAAATTGCAAGCCTTCCAAAACTGTTGACTGTAGAGGTCTCCTACTCGGGAGCTAAGAGCCTCTTGGTCGGCTGGGTCCTGATATGCAGGAGTACTGATCATGGCCTTAAGGCCGACTGAATACTGTTTTGCATATCGTGCGACTTCTAATACCGCACATACGTGCGCAGCTAAAACTTTACTTATTGCTGCGTCAACAAATGCAAAATTGTGGTCCGTCTGGACGGATAACACCTTATCCGTCAGGTAGGGCTCATCCTCACTGAAAAACTCGGACTGCTCGAGAACATCCCTAACACTATTATCAGTCGGACCAAACATACTTTCAAGGCGGCTACGTAGAGCACTCACCTTAATATTCATGTCGCTGCCGGAAAATGCACGCCGCATAGCGGCCTCGGTCTGAGCGTCCGGCGACATGATACTACTGAACTACGGAAACTGGCAAATTGGCCAGATCCCTGCAGAAGAGCCAAAATGTAATGGCAGCACAATACCAGATACAACTTAATGGTTCGGTTTATGCTGATTACACAGACTGAAGACAACCTCGAAAGAGGTAGCAGATTCGTAAGCCAAACGATCGCAATTAAAGACCTTCGAGTTACCTCTCAAGCCCCAGATACGGAAGAAGTCCCGATGTTGAGACTTAGTGACAACTTACAGACTATTGACAGTCCAGAGAATATAAGCCAAGGACTCTGGTGGAGGATGCCAGAGTATTCCATCTCCAGTGGGGAAGGTAGAAGGATCTGGGGTCACTGGAGACACTACTTAGGACAGATCTAGATAGACGTGAGACTGCTAGTCTCACGTGGACATATAGTTATCTAGCTAGGTACCCACAGAATGAAGGAGTACTTATTCCTTGTACTCCAACACTCCCCGTTCGTGAGTGGGTATAGCTCCCAAGCCAGCCTGAACAAACTCCCCGGATTGGGAACTCAGGTAGAGGCTTATGCAAGGACTATTTCGTGACCTCGTACCAAAAGAAATGTTTCGGAGGGACAGATGCATAGCCAGGAATCCTTGAAGGGATCAAGTGAGACAATGTGAAACAGGATGCTCCCCGTACTCCTCTTCAGGGGGTTATCTTATTGATGCACATAATCAGCAAGGGTAAAGCACACATAAGCAAGGACTACTAGCACAAATGTGGTGGGCTAGTCACCAAGAGAGTAGGAGGCAATGGGGCTTAGGGCAGATTCAAGCGCTGCAAACCCATGCCAGCAACACATGCTGTCAGCCGATCGTGAGCCAGTGGCTTAGTAAGTTGATCTGCCCAATTATGGTCAGTATCCACATAGCTGTACAAGAGTTGGCCTCGCTCACTTCTCTCCTGGACAAAATGATGCAGGACATCAATGTGTTTGCTTCTCGCTGAGACCATAGGATTCTTGATGAGGCAGAGAGCAGCTTGATTGTCCCCCTTCAGCCGGATGGGGCCCTTGAGCTCGTAGTCGAGAATCGGGAGGAGTTTCCTCAAGAAGAGGGCCTCTCTCCTCCTGCACCTGCAGCCATGTATTCTGCCTCTGTGGTGCTCAAGGCCACAGTCGGTTGTAGTCGGGATTGCCAGGATATGGCAGCTCCATGCAGGAGGAAGACGTAGCCAGTCGTTGATCTCCTGCTGGTGACATCCCCTGCATAGTCCGAGTCGGTGTACCCCACCAGCTCCCCTGAGGCATGCCGGGAGTAGACCAGTCCCATGTCCTTAGTCCCTGCCAGGTACTTGAAAACCCTGACAGCTGCATTCCAGTGGCAAGGCAGGGGGGCTCGCAGATGGCGAGCTAGAGAGTTCACAGCATGTGCGATATCTGGACGGGTGCCATTGGCCAGGTGCATAAGAGAGCCCACCATTGCAGGGTACAGCTCTACCTGCTGGTGGGGAAGGATGGTGGACTCATCTGCTATAGCAGTCGAGACCTTGCAGATAGCCGGAGTGCTGCTGGGATGACAAGTGCTGAATCCATACTTTCGCAGCATCTTTTCCACATAGGGTTTCTGATGGATGGCCAAAGTTCCCCGTGCCCTGTCTCTCACGATGTTGAGTCCTAGGAAATCCTTAGGCTCACCCAGGGCCTTGATGTCAAAGATCCCACCGAGCATGTCGATGACTTCCTGCACATGCTTGCGGATCTTCCCCGCGATGATGCAGTCGTCTACGTAGATGAGGGCCAGCACCTTGCCTTCCTTGTCAAGTTTGACGAAGAGGGCGGGGTCAGAATCAGAAGGCGTGAAGCCCCTGGCCATGAGCTCGTCCTTCAAGCGCTGGTACCATGCGCGAGGAGCCTGCTTTAGGCCGTACAGAGTTTTGTGGAGACGACACACCTGTCCAGTTGGGCAGGGGAAACCTGGGACCGGTTTCATGTACAGCGCCTGCCCAGTGGGGAGCTCCCCATACAGGAAGGCGGTCTTCACATCAATTTGCTGAATCTCCAAATCGTGATAGTTGGCCAACGAGAGGAAAGCCCTCACGGTGGTGTGGCTTGCCACCGGAGCGAACAGCTCATCGTAGTCGATTCCTGGTCGCTGCGAGAAACCCTGCGCCACGAGCCTCGCCTTGAGGCGGACCTGTGTATCCCCTGGTCCCGGTCGCTTCACGTCATACACCCACTTGCTGCCCACCGTATGAGCACCTGGGGGAGCTCTGGTGTAGGAGAAGCACTTGTGATCCCACAGCGATTTATTCTCCTCCTGCATGGCTGCCCACCAGCCCTCCCTATAGGGATTATCTGGACTTAGGGCAGCCTCCATAGACTGAGGTATCAGGTCTTCCGGCTTCACACCTTCAGGGAGCTCGGAGAGGTCAACCATGTTGCGACCATGGGACATGACGGTAGGAAAAGTCGAGAAATCGATCCCCCCGGTGCGGGCTGGTCGTGACCGGGAGGTGTATGCGAACACTGCGGGTTGCGAGGGGGAAAACGTCACAGAGCGCTTAACTGACGTGACAGTCTCGAGCTGTGACTGATCATGCGACAGTTCGGATCGTGCAGCGTAGGACGAGGGATTGTAGAGTTGCGGGGGCCTGCGCACACGTGGGTGTGCCGCACGGCTGTCAGGGTGCGACTGAGGCAAGGAGTCGACAGGGGCAGGCAGAAGCACCTCAGGAGCATCCATCTCGTCACCTTCCTCGTCAGCGACCCCATGCATCGCATCCGCTCGTCGAGGACAGGGCCAGGGGCGTCCGGAGTCGCGAGGGGGCCAACGGCCTCTTCCCCCCCCTCGAGCTGCTCCAGATGCCCCGTGATGGCACTATCCGCCATGATAGCGCCCCCCGCCGGCACGCATGCCGGGCCAAGTGAGGGGAAGGGTGACTCCACGAACTGCGGCGGGCCTTGGGTGGTATCGGCAGAAGCCGTCGGAGGCGCGGACGAGAGTAGGAGGGAGCCGTCAGGCTGAGGATCCGCGGCCTCCGAGGGGGACGGGAGTAAATCAATCGAAGCCTGCCCCTCTTCCACACCCAGGGCGCGCACGCCAGCCGGGGCCGAGGGGACAGGGGGGGCACTATCCTGAATGTGAAAATCACACGTCGTTAGTACACGTCCCTCGACCAGCGCACAGATGTTCCTGGAATTCAGCACCCCAGCCACGCCGAGGTACTTGCCAGCCATGCTTTTGGGGGACAGCTTCGTGCGCTTGCTATCTGGCACGTGCACACGGACGTCGCACCCCCATGGGTGAAACTGAGAAACAGAGGGGGCAATGCCTGTGAACGCATGGTACGGCACACGTTTGGTGGGAGAGTAGAGCACACAGTTGCGAATATGGCTGGCATGCAGTATCGCATACCCCCACAGGGAGGTAGGCAGGCCAGACTCACCCAGCATGGTTCGAGCTCTCTCGATCAGGGTGCGATTTAGACGATCAGCCATGCCGTTTTGTTCAGGGGTATACCCCGCAGTCTCCTCGTGCCAGATGCCTAGCTTCCCAAATTCTGCCACTAGGGCCCCATTAACATATTCCCGACCCTGATCCGTGCGAATGCGCTTGATGGGCTGCCCGCCCTGAGTGGCCAGCTCTCGGAGCATGCTAGGCAAGGCAGCATGCACCTGGTCCTTAGGCCCTGTTCAGCTAGAGCCTGTTCGTTCGTTTTCTGACGAACCTGACGTCATAGCGCGTTAAATCAATTGGTTCGTCTGTGTTCAGCTACTCGAACGAACCTTGCACAAGATTCGTTGTTGCCTGGACGAACTTCACTCTCGCTGGGTATGCTTGTTCAACAGGAGTCGCATTGTTAGGTTAGAGGTCATGGAAGGCTCAGATTCGGATTCTAGCGGTCTTCTAGAGCCAGACGCAACTTTCGCGCATCCTTTAGGTGACATTTTCGAGCTGTGGGAGGATGGCGCAGTTTTCCAGAGTATTATCGACGCAGTGCTCAGCGATAGTGACAGCGAGCATTCATATGATAGTATTGATGATGAAGATGAGGATATCCTGCATCCAGCGGACTACCTGCGTGGTTATAGGTTCGACCGAAGTTGCGCAACCTACCCCTACGATGGCAACCTGCTGTTGAACGTGCAAGGCACAAATGCCGCGGACAGATTGAATTGGACAGAGTTGCAGTTGCATGAGGAACGTCGCAGGTGGATGAACTTTTTCAGAATGGAGGAGGGGACGTTCAATACGTTGTACGAGCTTGTCGCTCCACAGATGCCAGACAACCACTCAAGACATCCTGAAATGCGCACACACAGCAAGAGAGACAAGTTAATGATGACTTTGTTCTTTCTGGCCCACTGTCCCACTCTACGCACGATGGCCGGCCTGTTCAACGTTCCCCACAACAGTGTCAGTGTGCTCGTGTTGCGCCCGACACTGAAAGCGCTGCTCAAAGTGCTGTTTTTCGACCCAAGAACCAAAGTTATCAAGTTTCCTTCGACAAGGGAGGAGCAGCTTGCCGTTATGGGCAGGTTCTTGTCCAAGCACAACATGCCAGGGTGCATTGGAGCCATCGACGGTTCTCTCATTCTCATGAAGAAACCGACCCCAGATGAGGCGGGAGGGGACAGCGATGCTTTCTGGTGCTACAAGGGGGGCATATGCAACTTGCTGCTGGCTATTGTGGATGCTGATGGACTTTGCATGTACGCCAATGCTGGTGCACCTGGCAGTGTTGGGGATGCTGGTCTGTTTGCACGCACACTCATGAAAAGACATCTAGATGAAGGTCTTGCAGAGAAAGCATCACTTACGCTGGACGTGGGGCTTGAGGAGGTGGAAATTACAGGGTACTTGGTAGGGGACAGCGCCTTTGGTCTAAACAAGTACATGATCAAGTGCATAGACCCTCCACCGGCCAATGGAACACCCGAACAGAAGTTCAACAATTGTGTGATCAGGGCTAGAAGGGGTGTAGAGCAGTTCTTTGGCCGCCTGAAAGGGCGTTGGGTGTTCTGCAAGAAGAACACGTTCTACGGCAACCCTGCCTTCTGCAGAGATGCTGTCCTGGCATGTGTATGCTTACACAACTTCTTACAGACCAGGAATGAGCTATTTGATGATGAGCTGTTCGATAATCAACCAGTACAGGACCCTGACGACCCTGAGGTTGCAAATGCAAATGATGGTGAAGATTTGCAGCAGCACCTGGTGAACTGGTGCGGCGAGCATGAATAAATATGACATGTACATCCATACAGACGATATGAATGCTACATGTTATTCCTGTACTTGTCTAGCACTGTAATGGATGTAAGCAACAAAACCCTAAGTGTTCAAGTCCTCAAGCAACTTTGCCTGCTTTGTGGCACGCACGGGCGTCATCGTAGGATCATTAGCCATCAGCAAGTTCCTAGTAGAATAAACACGTGCCCTTTTGGCCTCTTTGGTCTTTGCATCGGCGTACACATTGACTGCCTGGAGCCTGCCTGTGTTGTTAGTTTCTGCAATCTTCTCCAGCATCACCATCTTCTTCTCAGCCACTGCCATAGCAGCTTCTGACTTTGTCTCAGCAATAACCTTGGCAAGTTGCACTTGGCGGACTGTCGTACGTTGCTGCTTTGCCTTAGGGGAGGCGGGGTTGGCAGGCTGTGTCGACTCAGGCAAGGCTATAGGCTGAACAGCGGTGTCTTCCGGGCTGCTTTCCTCACCTGGATTTAGCAACTTTGCCATTTCATTGATAGTCGGAGGAGTCGGTAGTACTGGTGCCTGTGCAAAAGGTGGGGACGGTGGCTTTTCCACACTCTCGGTCATCATGCTGTTATCGAAGCGGCTGCACCCGCCGTACGCACTGTGCCAAGCACGGAAATACTGCCACTCCGCTGTTGCTTTGGTAATCCTTTCTTCGTCCGTGTCTCCTTCCTCGACAGGGCGGCCAGTGTCGCCTCGCTTAGGGTGCCTGGTGATTCCATGCTTGGTCTTCACATCGATGTACTTCTTGCACAGCGCTTTGAATTTCCGCATAACGGTGTCAGTGTTGATGTCTTTCTTCAAGCTTGACTGAGCATCCGCGGGCAGAGAGGCATGTTTGGGGGCGTACAGCTCGTTGAACTTGTCCACAACGGGCTGCCACACCAAAGGCACTCTCTTGGCCATCAACCTGTCGTACTTGTCCCCAATAGGCTTGATCTCATAGCAAAAGACATGAACA
>NW_028323618.1:0-37286 GCF_984573655.1 Nuphar pumila | reverse complement strand
AATCATCGGGAAATCTGAAGGTGGCATACAGCCAAGTAACGTACCTTGGAGAGGAAGTGTCGTGATTCCCGAGTGGTTAATCTTGAGATAGTTTAGCTGATTCCGGGACTAAATGAACCAATGAATAAGGTCTCTGGAACTAACCAAAGGAATGTTGGCGACCAAGCGCTTGTGAATTTTCACCATACTTGTTCTATCCACTGTCCACCCAGCATGAGCATTTCAGCTGTGAGAATGTCGCCATGCATGCAGGTAAGCAGAACGGAGTGGCTGATGGCCATGCTAATGGTCGTCTGGCCTTTAGAGAAGCCAATATGATGTGGACCAACAACGACGTCACCACTGACAAGAGATCAGACATGCGTACATCTTCACGTACGTGGGCGGCAAGACTATTGCATTGTTCGCCCCAACTCAGGATCAGTACATCATGTAAGCTCCATTCTTCTCCTGTTCTTTCTTCTGATGATGGTAGTGTATGGTAATGTTTTGCAACACTATCACACTTACATGGGCATTGGCAACTGCAAGTACCTTTCGAATCAGCGTTACCATTACTATCACCTGAGGCAAGCTTGGATCAACCTGACTTAACATAGCCTAGCTCGACATGATGATATGATGTATGGAATTAAGAAATGAAGCACCAATTGGGCAGAAGGCTCCTTTGTATGGTAAGCAAGAAAAGATCTTCGATCGCTCGCTTTGCAGGTCTTGGTATCTGTCGCTTGCGTGTTTGCATGTCTTGCGCATTCTGTTGATTGCCCTAACAGCTCACAGTGAACCTCCTTGTAACGCAATGCAGTCTTGGCGTGATTCCCGATTGATATCTTTTTGTTTCTGCTTTTCCCTGGAACATTTTGCTGCGACATGACCTCAGCATGCCCACCCACCTGGCCTGGTGCGTCCCTCATCCTACCAAGAGGAGACTCGCATAGAATGGTAACAACCCTGTTCATCCCCACACGGTGGGAAAGTGAGGGCCAGCACTGAGCGAGGCCGGCAGACTCACATCAACTGCAGCCTGATATTGTTGATGTTGGAGGATGGATGACTTCAGAGCTTGGCAGGGCCGGTGTGCTTCCCCGAGCCCCCCGATTACCACAGGGCCTGTGGCAGATGCCGCACCAAAGAAAACGAAAAAAGATACGCCAGCCCAAAGAAGGCTGAAGCAGGGCCGCATATTCCTGGCCTTCTCACCCGCGTTCAAGGGCGGTATCGGAAACCAGCTAATGGATGTTCACAGGGAGCAATAAGTGAGCGATGGCCAGGGTCATTGCAGGCTTTCCTGGGGCTGTCAACCTTCCAGGTACCACCCTGGTGAAGATGAACAGTTGACTCTGGCTTGGTCTCTGCGCCCTTGATCACGCCGAATTGTCGCACTGTCGATTGCACATGCCCTAACAAGTGAGTGACTTGTGACGGCACTCGACAACCGGTTGGGTCCCGCTGTTGTTGGAATGCTCGCCAATGCTTCGGCGGAACGGGGTTTGACCCGATTTTGGTCCCTGAAAGCCGTGTTTCGAGGCAATTGGACCCACAAAATCATACTGTCGGGCGAGACGCAAATACTCGCTCCTTCACTGACTGTTGGAGGCTTGTTGTTTCTGTCACGAAGGCGGAGGGAGACCTTCTGGTCAGCTTGTGTGCTTTGTGTCTTTTTGCAGCAGCCAAGCGGTGCACACTTCTTATGCCCCCCTCAGCAATTGTGGATAGCAGGAGAGTCTCTATTGAGGTGCCGTTACACGGGCACATGGAAGCACAGCCTGAGTTATCAGGGGCGGTGCATACTGTGAGAGTATACATCCTTGGACAGGCACTAAAATATAGCTGGAGAGCTAGAACTCAAGAATATCCAACAGGGACAGCTGCAGAAATGCAACGCAATGTTTGTTTTCTCCGTTGCCCTGTCCTTGCTGATTGTCTCATGCGAAATGACAATGTCTCGTTGCTCTTATGTGCGTGTTATGTGCTGGTGATTCAAACATCAGTGTTGCCATGGACCAGGGTCTAAGGCCGTAGCCCTTGGGTATGTCTTTCTCGCCTTGCGTGCTTCACGGAGGGGGAGACTGGCATGATTCCTGACTGATTGAATTGTTTATTTACTGTTTCCTACTTGCTTGCTTTGGGATCGACTCGTGCTGTATGCCTGGCAAATACTTCGCAAGATACCAATGTCATTTCGATATGATTCAGTGCTTTGCCAGGCAGTTCGCTTTGTACAAAGCACATGTGGGTCTGTATGCATGATTGTCTGTGGGGTCGAATCCCATCCAAATGCTCTATCTGGAGAAGCACTGATACGATTGCTTCTGAATGGTCCACCGTTTTCGTTCAGTCCTTGGAAAGGCCAAGCGTGGTTCATCGCGCTTGCGTCTAAGTAGGCCTGGTGGCAGGCGTACACCTGCAATATGTTGAATTGAACTTGCTCTGATTGCGCTTGGCTCTCACTAGGCAGATGCTGGTTGACTGTCTCTTTGATCTGCACACCTTTGCCTCGCAATGGCCGTGGACCTGTGGCAGGCGTGTGATACTGCTGATGCATGTTGAGCCCAGCTCTGGCTGTATAGGGCCATGTTTCACGGCGGAGGGGACATGGCGTGGTTCCAAATCGATTGATTTTCCTATATTATGTACACCCGTGTCTGGTTAAGACGTGACCAGGGTGGGCCACTTCCTGGTCCGTTGATGCTCTTAGATGATTGTTTGAGCTACTTGTTGTCTCGGATGGTCATGATGATATGCAGACGCTGGCAGGTCACCATAATGCTCTACGGATCCTGGCATGATCTGCTTTTGTCTTGTGGTCTTGTCTTGGCGAGGTGGTTGGAGTGCATCAAGAAGGGGATCTGAACATACACGCGACGCCGAGTTGAAGTTTATCGCAGTCGTGCCAATCTATGCTTTCGGCTATCTTACACCCTCAATCCCATCCACCAAGTGCGCAGGTCCTATTGGACGCCCTCGGTTGTGCCATGAACGCTGAGGTCCCCTCGCGGTGTGCCTAGGCTTGCACAGTCCAGTCCACACAATGTAGTTGAACCTGCCATAAAGAAAACACATCAGGTTCTTCCCTTCTAAAAGCGATGGTTCGGGGATGACATGCTGTGTATTTCATTGAATTCCGTGCTTCAAGTGATTGTTGAGTCACCTACCGGCTCCGACGGGACCCCTAGTCTAGGGTCCCTAGAAATGCCTTGACGCGCGATCAGAGTAAATGATATGACAGTGGGCTAACAGCACCACATATCAGGCGAAGATGGCAACGTAGACAAACTGGGCATGCAGGTTCTGTGTGCGCACTTGTCGTCACTTTCGGAATGTGGCGGAATGTCATCCGTTAGCTTCAGCGAATTGCGTGTGTGCGCCAACTGGGGACAGGACTATCTATTCATCGTATACATCGCCGTTGACAACGGCGTTGTCCATCTGAGTGGCAAGCGTCGACGGTGCGACATGTGATGCACATGTGCTCATCATTCAAGGGCGAACTGCGCTTGCCCAGTGTATCCATAGACAAAGAGAGCTGATCATAGTACTGCGTACGGAAGATTGAAAATGATTGAATTGAAGCTCAAGCGGCAAGCTGCGCCCATGTGATGGGATTACATTGTGATTATGTTCCATTGCAAGTGCGACACCGTCAGTTCACAGACAAGAGCAGAACATGGCATCATGCATATTTTCTACACTAGCTGGAGGGATTCAGTCTGAATCATTCATTGAATCATTGAATCATGAGAAGAACACATCTGTAGCCCACAGATGGCTGGTGATAGGCTGGGAGCTACTTGGAGCTATCTCATGCCTGGCACTTTTGCAAGCAAGCACCAGGAATCGACAGCCAGGGCTGATGCATCCTGCCTATATGTTCTCGATGAAGCTCGTTCAAATACATAATCTCACTGGTCGTCGTCCAAGGTTTTCGGCCATTCAATTGCATGTTGCTGTCAGGGGTCAGTCGCTTTACTTGACGCTTTTCTTGATAATTCCATTTGCATTCTATCAGGTGGAGCCACAGGCTTACGATCACCACCATCAACACATCAAAACAAAGGTGTGCAATTTCGTTTGGTCCACTGCAGCATTGACCGTGTTCACGACTGTTTTGCTTGTGTAATGGAACCGTCCAGTGGAGACTCACCGACTGCGCCTTCTTGCTGGATTGTCTACAGGAACAACCACATTGCATTGACTTTCATTACAGATATGTATCTAGGAGATTTGCGGTAGTGTCCATGAAAGCGCGACGTCGGGGCAATGCGACTGCAATAGTCACTAGTGTTGTTATATAGTCTTCGAACAAGCAGGTCAGGGATCAATCACTGGCGCAACTTCAGTAAGCGTAGGCAATCTGAAGATACCTTCACCACATCATTTGTATCATCAACGACGTGGCGTAGTTCCCTTCGTTGTGTCCTTAAGCCATTGCGCAGATGGGGGCGTCTTGTTATATATGGCCATGACGCTTTCATCGTCGAGAACGTCTGAAGCCAGCCCTGTTCCATAGTTCATATATTCATCGAAATGTCAGCTATACATTCAGTACATGGGACTTAAAGCACTTGAAGCACATGTAAGACATGATGGCCTCACCGCCGAAGTGCGCTCGGGCTGCCCTGCACATGTGACCGCGTTGTCCAATTCGGACGTTCTACACAACGAAACGCCCAACAAAAGGAGGGCAGCAGTAAAGGAGATCTGTGAGATATGTCAGTATCTTATCTCCTAACAGTTACAGTCCCTTTGCAGCTGCGTATGGAAAGATAGGGTCATGTCCCACCTATCCCACAACCCTGAAGGGCGAACCTTCGGCATGTCATTAACGCTCGCCTACTTGGTTTCATGGCCACACATAAATGTACTCATAAATGTTGACCCCATACCGGTCACGCCTGTTCAACGTACTTCGCTCCACATCGGCAGTTCTAGCTTGCATGCCACAACAATGCATTGCGGTGTGGATTCGATCATTCGTCATGATCATTGTGATCATCCGATGGGATTATGGGACATCGACATGGGGGCTCGATAGTGAGTGAGCCTGTGGCACGCCTCAGAAAATGATAGCTCACGAGGTACCAAAATTGCTGCTGTGGCCACTAACGACAAAGCTGGACGCAGTCATTCTGGTGATGATGTGTCAGCTTTAAAATCGTTTGAACGCTCTCGACGTGGAGTTTATAAACTCGCGAGCTCGATGCGCTTGGAGGTTCTTGGACCGTTCACTAGCTGCCCGACCAGCGTTTGTTGCGTTCCCGTGTAGCCGCACAGCGGTGAAGGGGAAATGTGTGCGACTGGTCCCGTCAAAAGGTTTGCAGGTATGCGGGAGTGTGTGTGTGTGTGTGTCACAAAGACAAGCACTCAGGATGAACGGGCCGTGCACTGTACTCCAATCCACAGGGGCAACCTTTGATGGAAGCACTCATATCGACAATGTGCATGCAGATATACTGGAAAAGCCACTCATATCGACCTTCGTCTGAATCTGAAAGGAAATTCCACCTTTACAGCTCTGCAAGATGAGGACTTGTCATTCGGCCTTCGTTCGGTGTCGATCAATCATCTGGGTCCTCGTATGCGCGCCCTTGCTGTGGACATCGCATGCACAGAGTTGCCCTCTAATACTAGCCCAGGACTTCCACAAATACACCTATGAGCAGCCGTACACAGAAACCCTGATGCGCGAAGATTGGCCCAACGTTTTGCCAACCGTCAAGACCGCTCAGTGCACGGTTGCAGACGGAGTCCTAACTGCGCACTTCCCCGCTGGTGCGCCCACAGCGTTCCCAAGTTTGCATGAACCTGTCAATTGTATCGAAGCAACCAGCTGAATTTCTGCATTGTAGTGTCAGCAACCCTGCGCAGCCGTGACGGAACTACATAGCTGAGAGAGTGTCAGAACACTGGTCATATTCACAAAGCATGCTGAATAGATGAGTGATCATCGCTTTCATGTGCATATCGTCAGTCAAAGTAGATCCGACATGATAGGAACAGAAGGTCCATGTACCCCATGGGATTTTGCCTCAATTGCCATGTCAGGATCAATGCAACCAATTATGAAGGCCTGGCTACCATAGCCAGAAACAAACATTTCATCCTGTTCTTCCCAGCAGCAGTGGTCAGTCCTATCTGAGCTCAGCCCCAAATTAGTCCTGTACTAAAGTGTAGGCTGTCAGCCTGTAACCTCCAAGGACGACTGATATCCATGCTCATTAGTGCCGAGCTTCAGAGTGCTATGGTTTTCAGAACGCCGTTTGTCTATGATATTAATAAACAAAACTCTGAGATCAAAACGCACAATTTTCCAACCGATCAACTCTCAAAGGTAGTTTGACCACCCTAACTGATCAATCTGACACACATAAGAAATTGCAAGAGAGGGCCAGCACTGCGCCGACTAAATGCTTGTCAATACCGTAACATGAGTTGCTTGCAGGGAAAATCTTGAACGAGGAGACAGGATGCTCCCTCTTCAGCGCCTTCCAGAACGCTCTCGATGAAGCCACCATCGAGTACGACGTTTATTTCGAGCCAGGGTTCCAGTGGACCAAGGGTGGCAAGCTGCCAGGCCTGTGCGGAGGAGGTGAGCCCACGTCCAAACGATGCCCTGAAGTAAATGAATTAATATGTCGGGAACCATGCCATCCATGCCTATGAAGGAATAATATTCCTGGAATACGGGGGAGTTTCATATAAATGACTGCGCGATAAATGACTGCGCGGCGTATGCGATTTGGACACTCCCCTTGTAGAATGTACACCCAAACGGCCTGTCTGCGCATGCGGCAGGAAGGTTGAATCGCCCACCGGCGTTTTCATATGTTGAGGAGATCAAGTTCAGAAGGCGGGGGCTAAACTGGGGGCGTAGCTCATTCTGTCAGATCACTGCCCACCAGACTTCCCATAGCCTGACCTGCCATGTTCCTTGCCTTGCTACCCTGTAGATGTGAGCAGCCAACTTCTTGCCTACATTTAGGTTGGTTCATTGACCATAGAGGTGCCAGATTCTCTATTTAGTCAATTACGGTGTTCATGCGACAGCCCCCAGGCACGGACGCGTGTCCTTGAGTTTGCTGTGTGCGCAAGGCGCTGAAGCGGCCTGGCAGAGCGTGGAACAAGAGGTCATCGTAAACGACTGTGCGAAACAACTATGTAAACAGTTCTCATGCATGACGTAACCAACTGTGTTGCAGATTGTCCAAGGGGCTGCACGACTGAGCGGGGCAACGGCTGGAGTGCCCGCTTGGTGTGGAGGGAAGGCGGCGCCATCGCAACATACTTGTATTGGCCTGAAATGTCCAACATCAACTGTGGCATTGACTTTAGATGGGAGGGGGTGACTCTTCAGACAGGCAGGACTTACCGATTACGATCGCACATCAAAATGAACACACCAGGTGCGCGCTTCGGCGGACAGCGCATGCAATGGCGTGCGATATGATGTTGGAATTCGTCAGGCTACCTGGACCGGCCTTGCCTAAGGCGCTCCTCGGACGGCATAAACATGCATGATATAAGCTGATAACCATCAACGGCTTGATTGCAGGTGTTACAGACCTGAGAATAAGTTAAACAACTCAACCAGGCCACGTTTTGCAGGTTGTATCATCTTTGATGGTTGAGCACCACCGCCAACACACGAAGATCAGGATTTCATTCATCGACGATTTCATGCGCAACATGGGAATCAAAATTACGTTGATAAGTGGCGATGGGTACACCCCCACCGCGTCCACATGGACACCTCCATGAAAAATAGGCTGCAATACATGACAAACTATCCTACCAACACAAGGCAAACTAGTTGCTGAGAACTGTTGTGAGTGAGTGCAGGCGTACGGAATGGCATCGCATCCGGCTATGTGGACGGGCAGTTGGTCTTCTCCAGGAATGACTTCATGTGGACACAGGACAGCGACCCAAACAACAACATCAACAGCGTGTACATTGTCAGCTACGTTGGAGGTCAGGATGCTTCGATCTTCGCCCCCACTCAGGACCAGTACCTAAGGTACGCTTTGCTGCCTACAAACCTAATCAATGTATACATGTTTCTAACTGATGCGCTCTAGAGTGCATAAAGAGACCATCTGAACCACACTTATCAACAGGTGTCAAGGTATGCCTGGCACCCAAATGATAATAGTGTGTTACAAGCGACAGGGCTGGCAAACCAGGAAAGACCACCAAAACGCGAATGAAAAACAAAAGAAGACAAAGCACACAGCGACACAAACGAAACAACTAAGTAAGACGGGCATCATCCGGGCCCTCCATCGGCTCATCACAGCCCGGCCGGAAGTTGTGCCCGACACGAACGGCAATGCGCGAGAGAGAGAAATGATAATAGTATGTTGCGCACTTTGGCCTGAAGTGCAAGCGAGCTGGTTGCTATCAAGCAGACAGGCATGCATGGTGCCGATTCGATCTCTTGACCATGTAGGTTGGACAATTTCAAGCTGTGGGAAGGGGGCTGTGATGCTCCTAGCGGAGGTCCAACACCCATCCCCCGAGATGGTTCAACCTCGCCCCCACTCCAAGCCATTTCGTCTCCCCCTCCACCAGTCGATCCATCACCTCCGCCACCCGTTGTCCAGTCTCCCCTACCACCAGTCGATCCCTCGCCCCCGCCTCCATCGCCCTTCTCTCCTCCTCCCGTTTTGGACTCACCCCCTCCACCGCCAGTAGATCTTGGTGCGCATCGACCGGTGGTGTGTTTCTTGAGTGGAGGCCCAAGATTCATCATGACTGCGTCTGACCCACCGTGGCCACTTTTGCAATCTTGTGTCATGGCATTTTTGCCTCATAGAATGCATGTCCCTAAAATGCACAGATTAGGTCTTTATTAGACCATGTAGGATGTAGTAGTGTTGTTAGCAGATGCATCCTCATCATGCAAGCAATTTGAAAGCTGTCCCCTACTTCATAGCGATTAAGACGGTAACAAACAGCCTGACAATGCAGTACGCACTTTCAGAAGCATGCCGTGGATCGCAGTTGACTGAACCTGGTTGAATGAGTAGTGGTGACATGTTATTGTAGGACGCCAGAGGTGTGGCAAAACATGGAATGACGCGAACAGCAAGTGCGTGAAAGGCACATGTATGCGGGGGAATATCAACGGGTGCCCAGATGGAGAAGTTTGCTGGACTTGGCTTTCGGGAGTAGCTTGCATGGACACAAGTAGCCCGCCGCCTATCTCCCCCCCCCTGAGCAGCCTGCCTTGCCTCCTCCAATGCCGCCCAACTCTCCACCCTCCCAGCCGCCTATCTCGCCGCCTCCTGACATAACGCGCCCTCCCTCTAACCCTTTGCCTTCGGGTGCGTGCCATCTACTTCTCATTCTGACCTCATATCCGTCCTCTGGACCAGACAGAACTGAAGCTTTGCTGAACATGGAAGGGCAAGAGGATTGTGTGAGATGCGGCATCAGCACATTTGACATGCTGAGTGAGGGTGGAGGCTATGCATGTGAACACGGTCGCTGGTTTTCGACCGAGAGCATATTTGAGGTGGTAATTATAGGAAGAGGGATTTCACAAGTAGCTGCAAAAGCGATGCGATGTTGAGGTGTCAAACATTCAACAACAACAAAAAGTATCGCATGCAGGTAGCTTGCCTGTCTCGAACCGGCGATGTGGAACGACTTGGCTCGACGCAGACAGCAAGTGCATCAAGGGCAGCTGCCTGGAGGGATCCATAGCTGGATGCCCCGATGGCGAAACGTGTTGGAGCTTCCTTACCACCACCGCTTGCGACACTGATAGTGAAAGCCCTGATGGTCGTTCTCCAAGAAGCCCCCCCCCTCTTGTGCTCGCTTCCCCACCTCTACTTTCCCCTCCATCTGCACTCCCTCCACCTAAGAACCCATCCCCTCGTGTGCTCACGTCCCCACCGCCCCCAACGTACTACCCTGCCACTTCGCCCCCCCCTAAATCCCTGCAGCCTCCCCCATCCCCGACCTTGTCGGCACCGCCCCCGACCGACCAAGCGGATGACGGTGCGGCCCTGAAATCCTCAAGCGCTATCGTCCATTTGTGCTCGTTTGCTGTCAGGTCTTGGCCTCTCCAAGAATGTTTCAACGTCACTCTAATAAGGAGGACACCTGCGTCTCAGTACATTGCCAGGCAGCTTGCTTTGTTGGGCCGTATCCCTCCTGCAGATGCATGAATTTCTGGGGCAGAAATGGACTCGAACCCCATTCTGGCGAAGCACTGCTGCGCCTTGACCAGGGCGTTGATTACGAAGCAGCATCACCTGGCAGCAACAACTAAAAGCACTGCCCTGGGATGCAGGTTGCGTTGGTATATTCGGGCAATGCGGTGGAAAGATGTACACAGGACCGAAATGCTGCGTCACGGGAACCGTCTGTCAGGAGCAAGACGAGTGGTACTCTCAGTGCCTCGAGTCGGCCCCAACGCAGTCCCCCCCACTCTCCGACGATAATTCCGGCAACGTCCCAGAGGACGACCAGGGCTGCCGGCCACTTTTCAGCCAGTGTGCGGGAATCGGGTGGAGCGTCTGCTGCACTGCGGGTACCACTTGCCAGGTGCAAAACCGGTACTACTCACAGTGCTTATGAGCATATGATTTGCCTGGTTATGGACAACGCTGACCGCTCTGCAATATTGAGCACTTGTGGGACGCCTGGCCCATATCTATTCTCTTGACGACTGATGTGCGAAGGCAGACCTTTCATCGCAGCACCTGCAAAGCTGGCAGTGCTTTCATCTTCTAATTTCCAGGTAAGGCATTGTGTGCTTTACTTTCATCCGACTGGCTGGATGAGCCTGGGGCTAAGCGATTTCATCATAGTGGTTGGTGTGCGTGCTGACTGCCACTTATTGCCACCTAGCATTCTCGACTTCATGAGATTGCTCTGTCAATGGGTGATGTCATCATCCTGATTTCATGTGATTCAATGGCATACAGCCAATGATATTAGACTACACATAACTGATACATCCAATAAGGCTATGTATGGCACGAACCTTGGGGAGCCCCAATCCTGACGGCCCTCCAGGGTCATGTTGTTACCTTGGCAGAAGAGCTGCGATGCTCTACCATCTTTGATCGTGCAGCTCTTCGACAGCCTTTGTGTCACCTCGTCACGTCCAAGAGACAGGAAGCCAGTGATGTGACCTTCGTGGTATCTCTTACGTATGCCAACTAAGTAACAACCACATGCGGTCACAGAATGTCGGTTGATGCGCTGAAAAGCGCAGCGATGTTTCATACCACGTTCAATTTGATCACTTGAAAGCTGCCGGATAAGTCCGACGGAAGGACTGAACAGCAATATGCATGCAAGCAATCAAATTATGGTTTTGGAGTTCCCAGGGTTTGTGCCACTTGCACCATTTCTGTGAGGGGTGGAATGTACAGTTGCTGGATGCGCCGTTTCTTTTTCTCAGCCATCCAGTCATTAGCCGACTGCTAGCTTCGAGCATTGCTGTGCGCATGCTTGGCGTCAGAAAATCCGTTTGTCACCGTGCCATTTGTCACTGTACACAGTGTATTTCATTCAAGAGCATGTTGTCGTATTGGTTCTCATATAGCTTGCCATATGTTGAGCGTTTCTCTCTCAGAGCTGCACCGAGATGTGCAGAGCCGCAAGGGTCTAAAATGCTTATAGTCTCAAACCCACCAATCATACTCAGAGCGCAAAACGGTTTTGCATGGATGCACCGAGATGTGGCACACTTGTGAAGGCTAACTAAAGCTTTTTGCTGAACAGAAATGTGCGGCAGAAGCTACAATTAAATCATTCTCTGGAGTTGGTGCACAGAGGTGTGCACCTGTCAAGAGTTCATTCCGCTGCACCGAAATGTGCAAGCACATAGATGTCATCACCCTAGTTGAACCTAGGATCGTGATGAAATTTGTTATCGACAGTTTCTGGATCATGAAGACGGGTGATAAGCAGCTGGATCCCACATCATTGCACGATAGATGCCATCCATCATCCCAGACATAGGTCTGGCTTTCTTGTACCGAATCCCTTTGGCGTGAGCTAATAGGACTGTCATGTCAGACCTGTATGAGAAAGAATGACAGTTGTGGCTTTGTTTGTCGTGTCTGCCAAGCACAGCAAAGCTTGTCTGCAAGGCTAGGGTTTCTGACCTTGCAGTCAACCGTTGTAACTCCTTCGTTCTTGGCGGATACTGTGGAGGTGTGCAAGACTACATAAGCAACTTGCACTACGCACTGCAGAGATTGGCAGGTAGGGTTCCCGCTGCCAGCAGGGGTTGCCTCATCCAAGACGCCATACCAAAGTGTAGCAGCACAGCTGGATATTTGTGTTCTCCGGGCTGACAGCAATGCTGAATGCCCTAGACAAATGCCACCTGACAGTATGTATCACATGAGCAAACGAACACAATGATGAATAAATCAATCAATCGGTAACCATGCTATGCCTCCCCCGCCATTGACGAGGGGGACGTACCCAAGGGGCTTCGCCTCATGCCCAGGGGTATTACCTTACAGGCTCCTTGTGGCGGAAGCCTTGTCCGGTGCAAGGTATCCATGATCAAAGTCAGCCTGGCACGTTGCAGCGAACAACAGAGAACACACAAAAGCAGTCGGTCGTCATGTATCCAGCGTAAAGCAATGACGCACACATTCAGCGCATGATAGTCGCTATGATGTTTGTCACAATGAGCTTTGTTGCTCTGAGTGCATTCATCACATGCCAACGTCGGGAATTTCGCCTTGTCCCCTTTGCTGTGAAACACGGCGAGAGACACGTACCTCAGGCTGGTCGGCCCGGGGAACAGGCGGCAAGTACCGCGCCAGTTGTCTGAGACCTGGTGTTATGGCCAAGCCCGCTTCAACGGCGAATGCTTGGCTGGAGTTGCCGTCAAATGAATACGTCGGCATGGTCTGAGGAGCCACGTCGCACTTCGTGTTCGCAGCGACGTGTGTTTGGCCCTAGAGCAGCGCTGTGCGCGTACGTGCTCTTGGTCCGTCCGTCCGCCCAGCCTCGGATGGTTTTCTCGTGATGTTCGCAATGCCAGAGCTCTCCACGTTTTGAATGCGCATACGTGGACGTAAGAACCCAAGTGCCAGCAATACCCACACATTCACACTTCTCGTCACGCAAATAGCGTGGCTTAGCAGGGACTCAACATCATCCAAAGAGCCCATGCATGTGCGCACTGAATATTGCCGCGTGTAGCCTGTTGTAATTGCTATTGCCTGAGCAGTACTTGTCATCGGACTCCCATCAAGTGCGCTCGCGTTGCCTCGAGAACCACGCCAAACGGATATCCATCGATTGACCCGCTGACCAATCGGCAGGCCTCAATTTGAAGGCTCTAAGCAGATGTCTTATGTTCGCGCAATTGCAATGCGACACACTCGTGCATGTTTGCGTTGACGTGATACGCTCGTTGGAGTTGCAACCAAATTGGGGTATGAGCTCATCCCAAGGATTGACTGGGCCTGCTGAATTCGTACCTTGCGCCTCGAGACTGACGCCCTGTAAGCTCTTTACATTGACATTTTGGAGCACGTGCGAGCTGCATCTCCACGTCCATATCGCCAGCAGTGACCCCAATTTGTAACTTCGTGCACGTTTGGTCAACGACTTTAACCTCGATGGTTGTAGGCAGATGTAACAAACAAGTGACCTTCACACATTCCAAACAGCACCAAACACCTGCAGGCCCGTGATCGTAAAGCGTTTAGGCGTATGGCGTGACTGCAAGATATCTTGATTTCACGGCCTTGGCAAGGTACTGTATGTATAAACTGGGGGACGCAAATGGAGAATTGGTAGGAATTCATGCTCTTCGGAATGCAAGTATGGCGCAATCTCGTGTCCTCATGTTCTTGCACTTTCCGATAGGGTTTACCAGCTGATGTCGTATCTAAGTCTACTTGCCGCATCTGTGCGAATTGAACTGCGCTTGACGAGACGCACGAAGAATGTATGAGAGGTGCTGAGAGTCGTGCACGCAAGTTTGCTCTGACAAAAGAACGCAATACAGTGCTTGGTATCTCCAGACAGTATATATACAGTGGACAACCACCAACTCTTGAGATATTGTGGAAAACAAAAACTGCATTTTCCAGGACGGAAGAGTCGTCATGGTGATGTATGTTCATGAGCCGGTCAATAGGTGCTGCAGCTGTACGCTTACGTGAACTCAGACTCTGCTTTGGTTAACTACGTACGGCTTGGAGAACGAGTCTCGTAACGTTCTCAAACAACATCCAGGCGTGACGTGAACGATTTGCTGAGATGTCATGCAGGTGATCTCAACCCGGTTGCATACGTATACATGGAAGTGCTTGGCACACATCGTTCGTGAGTCGCTGAGTGGCCTGATGGACGGTCTCACGACGGTACTGACGGTACTGATTCTAACGCTCCTCATCCTTGCCCCCTGCAGGCAACTGTCATATCTCGTGCGTCGCGCGTTTGTTTTGACGTTAGCTTCGCCCGTTCGTTAGGTTCGTTCGCACGTTAAACCTTGTCGAATATCCTTCAACATGTGTGCTCAAAAAGCGATCTGAAGCCCTCTTTTGAAGTTGCTGCTGCGGGGCCTTCGCGCTCTTTGGGGTAATCAAAGGAAAATACAAAAAATGTAATTTCGGACACCGCCGAATGTCGGCAGGCGCGATCTACGGCGGAATTTGCCTCAAGAGTAACTTCGCTAACCATCAGTGTTTGGTCAAAGCAAGTGACTCGCCATCCGGGTATGCCTCGAACTTGCACTTTCGTATGACCGCGCGGCATCTGTTGCATCTATCCAGTGCCTCGCTAAAACGGGTTTCGAACCCCCATTTTGTCCGAAATTCATATATGTTTGGCTATCCGGACCCAAAAAATCAGAGGGGTAGGCGAAGCATTGCACATCTTGAGATATGTCATCAGCGAGCCGCCAATGAGGGGCGCGAGGTAAAACAAAAACAAAATCAATCGGAAATTTCGCCAAGTGCCATTCAATGATGCGAGCCCGCCTCACGGAGCCTGCCCAGAGCTTCGGCCTCATGCGTTGACACAGCGGGCTGCATTGAGGGAAGAGAAAATGGTAGGTATTGAACAAACGCCACCCAAAAATGATCTGCGACTTTCCCCCGCTTCCAAGCTCCGCAAACTTCTCCTGGCCCTCGTGGGTGACGGGTTTGATTCGCTTGAAAGAATCGCCAATGCCGGCCGCCCTCGAGGAGCTGAGTGTCCGCGGCGCAAGCATACTACAGCGAGGCGTCCATCCTCGTGCCACCATGGAGGGTCGGGGGTAAGCACACCGGCCCTGCCAAGCTCTGAAGTCATCCATCCTGCAACATCAACGAGGTCAGGCATTGCCAGGCTGCATGTGAGTCTGCAGGCCCTGTCATCGGGGGGCTCGGGGAACCTGCCAAGCTCTGAACTTATCCATTTTACGTAATCGACATAGTCAGATCGTTGCCAGATTGCAACCATTGTGGCGTTTGTTTGAGTACGCACGGACAGCACACGCCCTTTGAGGTGCAGAACATGTCAGGTCAGGCTAGGCTGAATCAGGTACTGATTTATAAGTAGTGCTTGGAGGTGCCAATGTCCATGTGGATGTGGTAGTGCGGTAAACAGATACATCGTCATCGACATCATCAGGCGCCACTCGCGTGTCTTGCGTCTAAGGGTATCCCAGTAGCGGCGAAGCACAGGTGAAATGGCATTGAAGTCCACCCCACCTGAAGAGCTCGCCCAGCTGGTGCTTCGTCAGAATGGGATTCAACCCTCACGTGAACATGCACTTTCAAGGATGCAGACCCACAAAGCAAGTTGCCTAGCCAAGCACAGGTGGGCCTTTGAGATCCAGTACCAGCGACAGGTCTTGGGCGAGTTTCATGAGCTCGGAGAGTGCAAAACTCGTAGGACTGTTGCCGATCTTGTTGGCCAATCAAAAGATCGACATCTGAAGGATTCGTGGGCATGGATTTGGAAGCATGGGGTTCGAAACCACTTTGCCCAAAACCACTCCCTTCTCGGTCATAGCGTCCCGCAATTTACTGGGTCTGACGAAAACGGGAATCGTTGGTTGCATGATAGCAGGCATATCTATCAGATAGATGTGCTTGCTTCCTGAGCTCTTCACGAGTCATCACCCTGATGCAATACATGGAACAACGGAAGATATGAGCGCACTTGATATACTGGGTGCGATGTGGGGCAAACAGCGCGACATCCTTGCCGCCCACGTAAGTAACGACGTATGCGTGTCTGACATCCTTGTCGGTGGTTGTGTCGTCATTGGTCCATATGAAATTGGTCTTGCTAAACGCCGAGTGGCCATTGACATGGCCATCAGCTTCACCGTTCCGAACACCTGTGTGCGGCAGTGTTCATGTCAACTGATAAAAAAGCAAGTACACCAAACAAGAGTCGTGATTTATGTGGATATGCTGGTGTTGTAGGAAGCCACCCGCAAGGTTTTGCAGTGCATCGCCAGAGTGAGGCTTGACCAGCATTTCTGTCCCCAGATCCCGCTTGAAGCGCGGCCACTATGAACACTCGATCTCCCAAGGCCGCTTTTGGTCAGCTTTGGCTGACCTCCTTTCTTGCAGGGTACAAGACGATCGTGAAAACGACAAGTCAGGTCAGGCGATGGTAGGCCAGGCTGGTCCAGGTACGCTAGGCGATGGTCATGATAGCACTGATTCCGGGTAGTTCTTGGAGTTGCGATGTCCATGTGGATGCGGTAGTGTTGTAAGAAGATGCATCCGTACCACCATGGTGCCCGGTTGTTCCGTTACCGCACCAAAGGTGCTGACCAGGTGCCTCTCCAGAGTGCTTTGTTAGGTGCAGCTCGGTACGGATCAGGTATTAGCCGGTAAGGATTGCTCTTCTCATATCTCGAGATAGTGTAAGATAGATAGAGTGTAAGATAGTGGAAGCGAGATAATGGGAGATAGTGAAAGCGTCTGTCATATATGAGGCGCTGCCTCACGATGCATCGAGGTGGTGTGAATTGGAATAACTTCCTGTGGGCTAGAAATGTAGCCCACAGGAGGCACTACCTGAGTACAGGGGCCATTCTCACTGAGAGTACATGGCCCATGTGATGGAATCCTTGGAAGAGCACTGAGTCTACCGCTGCAGAGCTGGAGCTCAACAGCAGCGGCTGTTCCTCCTATCCTGCAGAACTGCTAGTTGCAGACTGCCTCAAGGACAGATGCCCATGATGCGGCGGAAGTAACTCACCGGGTGTGTTCATCCGGACTCGCGTTTGCAAACGGTACCATCTGCCAGCCTCCAGTTTCACGTTCCATTTAGTGACGCATGCCACAGTTGAGCGATGCAGGCATGCCAGGCCAGCATGCGTAGGTTGAAAGGCTCCCATGTTGACCCCAATGCAGCCGGGCGCTCCAGCCGTTGGTTCTGAGCCTCGTACATCCGTGAGGACAGTCTGCACGGCACTTCTGATAACACCATGACATAGATGATGGCAGGAAATAGACAACAAGCAAGAAAGACAGCACATTCGAAGTGTTACAGCTCGTTGAGCGTGAGCGGTCGGAACAAGCAAGCTTGTCATTAACGCGTGGCCGCTGGCACAAGCTAAAAATTGAAGAGAATGCTTCAAATACTAATGTATGTCACGACTATCTCACTATTTCCTGTCTTTGTTGCTTGCTGACTATTTCCTGCCATTATCTATGTGATGTAATGATGACTATCTCAAAAAGCATGGCTCTTTGATGATGATGGAACTCAATTGTTGACTCTTTCCTGCCAGTGTCTAGGTGATGTAATGATGATTCAAGAGTGTTTGCTTTGTTGCTTGCTGACTACTTCCTGCCATAAGCTATGTGATGTAAGGATGATGTCCTGTCCCGACCGCTGACGTGCAATGACCTGCATTCCTTCGTGATTTCTTGGCTGCGATGCGACTACTACCTGCCTTTATTTGTGATGCAATATGTGATGTATTGATGTATTTTCTTATAACACTGACAATCCATCAGTCAAGAACCACGCCATGTTTCGAAGGTGCACACTGCGCCGCCAGGGACGTGCCCATGGGGCTGATGATGAGTGCTCGTTCAAATGTAAGTGCGTGAATGCTGTAAAGCTGAGCCGGCTAGTTCCTGCTGAGATACGTGCTCCAATGCTGCTGCTGATGCTGTATATTTTTACAACACTGTCGCCTGCGCGCGTACATTGGGTACCTCCTCTGCACAGCCCTTGCGCATCTCATCAACTCATGAAACCACTTTCACTTTAGGCGTCTACATTACAAAAGGGCGCGCACAATGAATAAACTTGTGTACATAGTTGTAGCCCGGACGCGTATTCGAGATTAGACATACGCAGAATACGCGTCCGCAGCCTAAACGTACGGAATACGCGCGGACGGCAGCGCATTACCCCAAAGAAATATAGCCGAAAAATCAAGTATATCGCTAATAACCTAGATAATCCTTGTCCACTCCACCACCACGCCTACTTCTTCATTGCCGACGTTATAAAAGCTTTGGTAAGACTTGCGAGGCAGTACATAGTGGCAAAATGGATGCCTTTGTGCAACGGGGACGCCCGTCAACTAGTAGCTCGTGCTTAGGCAAGCGCAGCAACCCATCAGAATCATGGAAAGAGCAGGTGACTTTGCACGAGTCTTTACCGCATGGCATGTACGATGTGACATGCGAAAGACGCACAATGTCACTAGGATCAAGGCACACCTAGGACATATTCGCGGTAAGGGTGTTATGGCGTGCCCCCTGGTACCTGACGAGGTGAAAGCACAGTTTGACCCAGCACAGTCTCCGCAAAGCCTGTCCTATTCCAGAAAATCATGCATTTTTGGCGTCCACATGTCACAGAAGGGTGCGAACTGGCCACACTTGTGCAATTGCTCCTACAAGGTTCCGTGGCGCACCTCCTCCGCAGAGCCCAGGAAGCTTGCCCCCCTTGGTCCACTGGAAGCCTGGTTGAAAGTACACCCTGTACTCGAGGGTTACTTCTTTTTGCGTGCTCTCGAATTGGCTGAAGAAGGAGCATCCTGAGTTCTCACCCGAAACCAAACCTGTATGTGCTCAAACGCTTTCCAGTCATGGCCATTGAAGTTGAAGTATAAATGAAGTGTAGTATAAAGATTATTTTACATCCAATTGAGTTGTGCGTAGCACGTGATGATGTATCTGTTCACAACATTGCCGCAACCACAATGGATAGAGGCAAGTAATATAGCTAGTCTCAGGTGATGGTTTTGATAGCACTGATTCCCAAGTCGTCCTCGGAGTTGCCAATTTCCATATGGATGCAGTAGTGTTGTAAAACGATGCACATGACCACATATATGATGATTACATCGAGAGACAGAACAACGACAGCACAAGCCGCAAACAACAAACACAACACACTCAAATGAGAGCTGCGCTCATTGAACGTCAGCATGATTATATGACCATATATAATACATATGACCACATATATTATATGCAATGCATCGCGCGAAGCGGGCTTGCTCATGTCAACGTCGCGCGGCGAATATCGTGTTTCTTCTGCCTGTCGGATTGCCTGAGTCAGTTGGGTTTTCTTGGTATGTATGAACATCGCGTATTGAATGTGCAATGTTTGTATCGGTTGGATTGAAATGCAGTGGCAGCCACAAGTGCCAGGCACTTCCGCCATCTGCCACCCGAGCAACCCACCCACTATCAAGCAGCCCCTCAAACTTGACAGGACAGATACATGCTCCGGAAACCTCCCTTGTCAGATGCAGCATTACTCCAGGTACGCTCGAGGTCAGCCATGGCTGTCTAACATGTTGTCGACCAGTGTTTCGCCAGACCCTGTACGTGTTGAGGACCGCAGTTCACGAAGATACACGAATTTTGATGGCAAAACTGGGGGTTGAACGCCATGCTGGTGAATCACTGATGTGGGCTGCGGGACGGGGCGCGGACCTTTGGGGTAAATTGCTGTGAGCATTCCGTTTCCTATCTTGCACTCTGGACTCTTGATGTTGCGAGATACGCGCGGGAAGTCCTTTTCAATAAGCTCCGCAGTGTACCAGTCCGGGCTGGTGTGGGCATAGCGATGAAAGTTCTGGCTCATGAGCAGTTGGCAGGTAGTGGCTTTGGAGGGTCTGAGTAGCGCCGTGAACGCCAAAAGCCTGAAGCACATAGCTGTGCCTCTTGAGGAATCGCAACTGGTCATCTCGTGCTTTAATAGCGTCCCTGGACTCATCTTCATTCTCTGCATTTTTGCAGGCATGCCATCAGCACACGCGTGCGGCACCATGACATTCGTTGTTAAACATCAAATTGAATCGAATGCACCCACCAGCTCTAAGAAGGCGGCGTTGACTATCTCTGTGATATTGGCTTAACTCTCTTCTCTTCCTTTTTCTTTTATTGGCAACGGCCGAGACCACCAGAGCTTCGAGGGAAATGATCGTGCTGGACCAAAGAAGGCGGAGTTGACATACGGCAGGTCACCACAGCTGATCTCAAGCCTGAATGGAGAAGTCCCTGCGGCACTTCCCACAGGAGGATGCAAATAGGGAAGCCTGCAGTGCACCTGATTGACGAGATGGCCGTCGAGTTTGATATGCGTTGTTCTGGGTTGAAATATCTGACATCGATGTGCACAGATCTGTGCACATCGACCCTTAGAATTTGCCCTCAAGGTGACCCTCAAGCTTGTCGTCCAAGCCTGGATGAGGATGAGTGCTAGTTGCAGCGTGAGGCCATGTTTTCAGTGGTAGTTTTGAATAGCAATGAGAACCCGGTGATTGCACTTCTGCAATTGTGTATTACAACATTCAAACAATATTGCCGATATTTCACGGTAATGACTATCCAGTGTGTGAAGTTCGTGACATAAACAACTTGGCTTTATGCCAGTCGAGAGTGCTCTCCTGCGACTGGAGGCAGTCATCGCCGTCAAAAGCTCCCATTTGCATTATTACCGGGTCTGGCCTGTCGTCCACGACTAGGGATCGGACTTAACTATTGTCAGGGACATTTTACCGGTTAATTACCAAGCGTTAAAGTACCAAAAATGTGTGGTAATTTAAGGGTGGGCACAATTTGACATTTTACCGGCAGTTTAACCATGTTAAATCGATTTTCGGGGGTGATTTTTACCGGTTGTTTACCTTTAATTATTAAGTCTTTCAAGGTCAAGAAATGAACTTGAGAAGGGATGGAAACAGACCAGAATGAATATCAGAAGGTGTGTGCACGTCCAAATTCAACTTTTGGGCCAATCGAAGCAAGCAAAGACAGTCGTTGTGCTCAAAATAAGCAAGCATGTGTCTGTGTAGCTGTTCTTGTGCAGCAAGTTGAGCGCACTGACCTGCAAAGGTCTGTAATCAACAATCATGAAACCACGTGCAGACAATCACAGAAGATAGGTCGATGTCATTTTTGTGTTCGCATGGTCATGTTGTGCTTTGCTCTGTAACGGGTGGGCAAACTATCACAGGTAAGCAGGCAGCTATCCAGAACCCTGTGTACCTGGGTGGCTGAAGGCCAGGCTGCAACCACCAAGAAGTCGTCGGTCTGGCAGCTAGTGTCTGTTTGAAACGTTTAACGCTTGTCCGTGTCATGAAATCACCAGTTTAAGCGTACAATTTAACGTTAAACCCTCGCATTTTACCGATAAAGTCAGGTGTCTGAGTCACGTTACTCTTAAACAGGTTGTCGTTTAACATCAGAACAAATATTACCAGTTAATTATCCCGAGTAAATTACCAGTGCAGAGGTGCTTTAAAAACCGGTAAAGTTAAAGTCCGATCCCTATCCACGACTGCCCATGGCATGTGTGGTTGGAGCTTCAACCAGACGCGTACCATTAGCCTCGGTGAGCTGGCCGAGGACTACTAGCAATACTAGTACTTACTGACCGTGGGTTGATCCGCGAATTTGTGAGCCACTGATTTCAAGGCATTACGCAAATGTGGCAGTCATCACGGCGTTGGACGAAAAGGCGTCAAGTGGCAAATTCGTGTTCGTTTGATTTCTGCGCATGAATGTATCCAAGTGCGCATGCGTGTTGGGAGTGGCAAATGACTGGACGTACGTCGTACCTTTCGCCTTGAGACTGACGCCGCCGAAACACGCTTGCCAATAATGTCGATATCGACGTTCAGAGCGGCTCCACGTTCTTGTTACCGACGAAGGACTCAATTTATCCACGTTTATATTTGCATGAACGAGTACTATATGGCTTCAGACCGTCCAACGCCCAATGTGACGAGAAAATGTCAAGTATACTTCGTCCAGTCGACGAAAGTGCGAGGGATGTGGCGTGATTGCAAGCACTGTCATTATATGTGATTGTGTGCACATGCAAGTTTTTGAACGCCTATATGGATGACACGCCGAGTGTTGCTGTGTAAGAAGCTGAGACGCAAATCGCTTCTCATGTTCACATACACGTTCGTCGATAGCTCGCGATCAGGACAGCGATCGGTAATAACGTCCACTCGCAACGTTGAGTAAGTACTTCTTATCCAATTTTCTCCCGCAAAGGCAGCTGCAGTGGCACGCCTGTATGCGTAGAAGGACCAGGTGCTGCACGTTTGCCAAGCACGTTCAGTGCCACGAGTCACTGATATCGCGGCCGCTGCAACGTTAACGTGATTCATGTGAGATTCGCCAAGGAAGAATGGATCCGGCCAACAGCCACGTCCACGCTTTCATGCACCGGATTTTCATCACCGCATAGATGTGCACACACAAAGCTTTCGTTTGCTAAGCAGACGTGAAGCAAACGGACGAGACGTCAGCGACGAAGCACGTGCGCAGCGGAAGGGTGCAGGATGCGGACAAGGATTGAGGCAGGCGATGCGGGTCCGGGTAGCAACCTGGGCTTTGGTACCGTAGTAAATTAAACATATGGTTGAGAAAATGAGGGGCGTTACGGCATTACATTATTAAACAACCGTCAATTAGGTTGGAGTCCAAAACATTACGCGTTTCAATTTATTAAACAACCGTTCATACGGTTGAGGAAATGACTGGCGCCGCAGGCGATTTTTTTTTCAAGGTACAGCAATTTGACGATCACATCCATCACCACAGGCTCTGCATAGGGGTGGTACGGCGCCCAGCCTTAGAACTAGAAGGCTTGCTCGGATTGCCCTTTCGGTTGCATGCTCCGCCAAGGGGCACAGCTGGACCGACCGCTTTAGCCAGACGGATTGCGCTTGCGTTGTTCGCAGCCGCGTAAGCATGAACATTGCCAACATTGCTCATGCTGACGTTGGCGCTTACGTTGGTGGAGCCCGTCACCGATACGTTCACAGTCAAGGAACCCCTCGAGGGTTTGGCAGCTGCAGCCTTCTTGGCTTTGCGGTCGTTGCGCGTCTTGTCTGCGTCTAATTTCTTGTCGTGCGCACTTGGGAAAGTGAACCCTGCGACTGCCTGGTCATCGTCGTCGTCGTTATCAACAAACACTATCCACACCATCTTCGAGCAAGCGGGCTGGTGCGTCCTGGGAAGCCAGCGTAGCCTTCCTTTCTCGGAAGCGTTTCACACGTGCATGGGATAGAACTCTCTTTCTGATTACTTCCTTCTGCCTTCGCTCCAGCTCAGCCGGGCAATCACCATCATCTGCACTAACATCTAACACCAGGGGCGCTCTCTCATCTTTCTCAAACAAGTAATCATCAATGCGATTCCATTCTCGCTCATCATGTTCGGCTTTTTCAGCAGTTGTCATGTCCTTCACCTTCTTGAAACACAGCAATGACTGCCTTTGCTTGCGTGAACCGGCCCCAGCTGGGGTGGACGGTGCGTGACAGTGCATGTTGACAAAATGGTGGTTTCTGCAAGGTAAGATGGGCCCTTATATGCTTACATTCATGACAGGGTTCGTTCTGGTGTCGGGCTTCGAATAGGCCAGGGTACACAGGGTGCCGCAGGCACCTTAAGAAAATTCTGGACAGAGTTACCCGTTACATCCAACATTTATTAAACAACCGTTCACAAGGTTTTTATTTCCCCCAATCATTACGCGCTACCAATATAATAAACGCCAAGGAAGGTTGTCCGGCCCAGCGTTACGCGTTACGCACCATATGTTTAATTTACTACGGTAGATGACATGCACACGCCAGCCCAAAGAAGGCGGCGTTGACAACCGGCGAGACAGCCCGACCTCTAGTGTGTTACAACGAAGCGGGAAAGCAAAGCAGAAATAAACTGCAGACAAGGACGACTCAATTCAAGAACACACGAAAGAAAATCAAACCAAACACACAGGAAAACAAAGAAAGAAAAGGACAATCAAAACAGCCAGCCGACAAGACTAAGGGAGAGCAAAGCAGGAGCGCTACAACACGACACACCAACCCCTCTACACCTCACCTGCCTCATGAACCGGCAGCTCACAACCCGGCATGAACTGCCGGCCCACATTCTGTGCAAAACAAAACATGGACCGGTAATACATCTTCCCGTTGCCACGGCACAAAGCACAGCTGAGCGATCTCTAGTAGGTATAAATGAACATGGTGAGCATTGGTGGCAGGCAATTGGTCTCGAAGCCCCACAGCCATCGGAGACTTCGGGTAAGTAGTTTTGCGGCAGTCAACAATTCTTACAAAGGATAGCCCTCTACATACGATGCTTGGGCCGAACAAGTGCCAACCCAGGAAATGACTTGCACCACCTCTCTGAGTACTACAGATACATTATGGTGCACTCGCAAGCGCGACAGTCTGCCGCAGTTGCGGGCGGAGCAATTGATCTAGCAAACGCAGCTACGATCAATGAGTGAGACCCATACACCACTGAACATTCCATATGTGAATGAACAAAGCAATCGGCAACCACGCCGTGTTTCTGAAGGCGCGAACTGAACCGAAACAACGAAAGAGAGAGACTGGACACTCCATCTTCGCACAAGGGAACAATGGTGCCGTCAGTATTCGCTGCCTTCCCCACACATGAGAGCGCGAGGTGGTCGTCAACTCGAGTACTTCGCGAGAAAGGGGTTTCCCTGAACTCGATCCCACAACAGCATTGCAGGCATCTCGACAAACAAATCACACGGGCTGACTAAACGCCAACTTCAGCGTCTGTGCGTGCCTACACTCCTCCCTGCATTGACAGCTAGAACCAATGTTTGATTTGCACAAATCAGGTGCAAGTTCAGGGACGGTTCGAGTTGCTTCGGCCTTTCCTTGAAAAGAAATGGTCACAGGGACATCGGTCCAGCCCCTCAAGACAGCAAGACCGGCGGAAGCTGGCACAACAATCGCCACCACACCCGTCCAGCTGGTGACACGAAAGCTTCAAGCAACCTGTGCATGCCGAGAGGGTCGGCCTGGGCCGGAAGTGGCCTGTTGTGGCCATCACTCCTTTCTACTTGGAGTGCTTTGAAGCCTGCTTTGCTGATGATGAGGGGGTCCGTTGCCAGGACAGCGAAAGCAAGTGACCGTGGCCGAATTCAATCAGCCGATGTGCTCTTGAGAGTGATGCGCTCCATCTTGGGCCTGCCAACGGGACCCTACACACGTCCCAGTTGCTAGGAAGAAGATGATGAGACTGCTGGTGCAAGGTATGTAGCGACCCTAGGCATTTGAACACTGTACATTGATTATCGTCGTCAACGCCACACACACCAGCGTGTGTGAAGCAAGTGCAGCGCACCAGCAAATGCGTCGTAAGCTGGAAACGCCTACTCGGCAGACTTCAACTGCCGTGCAAAGGGAGCAACACAGCATTACGAGCAACCCCCCCCACCGGGGGAGTACGTACAGCTATGAAAGGTAGTGGAGGCAAGCACAACTGCCTGACCTTGTCATACGATGCCTCATGCATCTCTTGATGCCCAAGCTTCCTTCAACATACCGTCAAGGCTTCAAGCCCCGCCCAAGGACTACAAGCGACGCCAGTGCTTCGCCAGAATGAAATTTGTCCGCCATCCTTGACCCGAAATCTCATGCATTTTGAGGTCTCTGGACCCAAAATCTCAGAGGGTCTGGAGAAGTCTGCACTGAGCCACGCACGGTCTACATGCCACCCCCCGCTCCAAGCCGAGGGTGATGAGGGGCATGCCGCAGCCGGGCTGCCTCACAATAGCGCTGAAGGCCTTCATGCCAAGTCACTCAAATCTCTTGCCTCAGCTGCACGAGCTCCTCGGTGGTACTGCCGCCATGAGAAGGTACCAGCTGAACCACTAGCAGCGACCCATGTAAAGTAGTGAATCTGCGTAAGCCAAAGGACGCTGCTTTGGGCTTTTCGTGCCCCTGTGACCCACCTCAGGACTGCAAAAACACGTCGAACGAGTCGATACGGTTGAGGGCAGGAATCAATGTCACCGTCGCTTGCCACGCTTCCACTGTTGACTCTAGATGCCGTGCATCAAGGCTGACCTGCCATGCCATGTTCTCTAGCGCACTCCGAGAGGTGCTATCCGATGGCTGTTCTGTCTGATACACTACGCCCAGCAGTGGATCTTGGAGAGTGGAGGTCGTGGTATTGTCACCTGCGGCTTCACGCGCAAGGAGGACGTTGCCTGGTGCCGAGACGACGGCGGGCCCCTCGAGGACACTTTGCAGGGCTTTCAACGTTGTGATGAGCTGCTGCGTTGCTGAGTTAGTTGCTGATGAAGTTTCGAGGAGGTCGGTGAGTCCGAGAGCGGATGCGCTGGTTTGTTGGATGCTGGCTGAGTGGCCTCTTAATGCGGACGTGGCGGTCTCCAAGGCATGTTTCGCTCCGACGACGATGTTGTGCACGGACATAGCGTGCGGCGAAAGCTCGATCGAAGCGATTGACGCGTTCGCGATGGCAATGTTGCTCTCGATGACGCTTATTGTGTCGACGACTGCTTCGACGGTAGCCATTCTGCAGATGCGGCGTCACGATGAGCGTGACATGGGAAATCGCGGTGCATATCGGCGCCACGATAGAGCCCGTGAGGTTTACGTCGTCAACTGTGCATTGATTGCGGACAGCCTGGTGGCAAGCCCAAGGCACGTCACCTTCACGGCATTGCCTGCTGACTTTTTGTCGAGGGTGACGGATGCCGATGTCAGTACTTCACATAGACATACACATATGAATGCCATACCTTGCGATGTGTGGAAGATTGTGCGGCTGGATAGCATCGTTCGACTGGGAACCAGACGAGAGCCACCTTCCAGAGCAAGACGAATCCACACGCTTCGCTACCATCTTACAACTGACAGGAAACCGAGCCACAGAGAAGCGTTTCAGTCGACACCATGGCAACGTGCGCTTTTCATGCACGGACTGATTCACACGCTGCTGGCACTCTGCATGCTCAGTCCTAGGATTCCTTGTATGCGAGATGGCTCAACGTTCACATGAACTGTCTTTTGTTTTCTGTATGGTCCCTACTCAACTCTGCTCGATCCAGGCAAGTCCTGGGAAGTTCCAGAAAGAACGTGGAGTTTTGACAGAACTATGACGAGGACAGCTCTCACATAGGGTTGCTACGTGCGTAAAAAAAATGTCGGATGTTCCAATCTCTTGGCTGCGACGACAAAAACAGCGAGCAGCCACACCTTTTTCGGTAAAGAGTACTTTCACCATACTTGCTGTGAGTAAATGTACATTAGCTAACTGTGCAAGCTTGATGACGGCATTTTCGTGTCGTGCCTGGCAGATCTTTCCCCGTCTATCCCCAACCTGAAGCCTAACACATGCCATTTCTGTTGTAAATTTGTGCTTCTTTTGCGTGGGGCATGCACGCTGCGGCAGTTTTGGATGGAAGTGCCGACCATGGTATGCCGGTGGAGACCAGCTTGAACGATGTGATAACGAGCAACAGGTGCGATGCGTTTTGGCGCTGAAGCATACCGGGATGAAACCAATGCGCAAGTGTGAAGCAAGTCCCTGCCGTGACAACGCGTTCTTCAACCACCCCGTGCATGCCACTGCAGATGGTTTCCACGCTCTGTTTCGCGAATCGCCGGGCTTATTGTCAAAACATAAATTCATGTTCACGTACAGGCGCCCACTCTTACACCCTTGTGTCACGCCATGTGGTTGTGTTCCTATAGCCAGCTTCCGTTGCTTACACCAAGAAACTCCGGCATGTGTTGTGAATCCCAAACGACATCACGCTGCAAAAACCCAGTAACTTTGGGTTTGTTAGATCACGAACCGTATGCTTGGGTACTGTCAGAGTAGTCGGACGACACCTCCACGACAAGTAACCATACTGAGATATCATGCTTCCGCGCTTCGGCTTTTCATGATTCAGCATAACCTTCATTCCCGCTGTGAACGAGGGTGCGCTTCACCCTCAGAAGAAATGCCGGCTTGCGTGTACCCAATAGCTGATGTACCCTGAGCACAGGTTGAGCCCACTCAGGTCACGGCGCCCGTTGTCCGTTACTCCATGCTGGCCGTGCTCTGATCTCTTTGGTGCATTGCTCGGGTTGCGTCTCTTATGTATTCTCTAAATACGGCGTGATCACCATCTCTTGGTTGAGACAGGTACAGCGAGGCGTGTTCACGATGTTTGCGATGGCATCAGGGTTCTCGTTTGAGAGCCAGGGCATGGGCCCAAGATGCACCGTAACGAGCCAATTTGATTATCTGCGTTTCATGGGTTCCAATTGATTTTGTGCCCTGTTGCATTTCGCTAGCCATTTGAACCGCGCACGCCCTGCTTGCTGACGTCCCGTCCCTCAGTCAGCACCGCAGTAATCCAATGTGCGTGCAAATACATTTAGACGTACGTTGTGACAGAAGAGCGTCGGGTGTATCACGTATCAGGGCTGAACATTGGCAGACAGAATGCAATTGCATCCAGGGTGAAGAGCAATGGGACAGTACGACAACGCACTTACCACGACCTGCTCGGAGATGGTTACAGTTTGGAGGAGGTGGCGAGGTACTGTCGGCATTTGGAGGCGAAAATCAGTGACCGCATTAAGGGCAGCCAAGGTGAGTTACAAGGGTGAAATCTGGTTAGATATTGAGTTATCTACCAGACGTGTCGCCAAACGGGCGTCATGCAAAGCTCAGAAAGTAAGCAGTGCATGGTAAGCAAAATCTGGGGATCCTTTAGTTCATTTTCGGACGTGTGGGCGTTTCAGTCCTCTGCTAGGCGCATTTTAGTGGAGCCGAGGTAATATCAGTCGGAATCGGCCTGTACCATGACACAGACTCACAGTCCTGGTGTCTGCCACATCTCTGCTAGCAGGCGAAAGATGGGTTCAGTATCCTAGTGATGGCCTCGAAGACGTGGAGCATGGTTTCATATCCCTGTGCGGTAGCCTCAACTGATGCGAGCTGGAGTGACAAATTGAGTTCAACCAACGCAGTCTCATCCACCGTATCCATGCTTGCCACACACAAGACTGCTCAGACTGATTAGCAATCCTGGCAGTTGCTCTTCCGCAGTCTCATCCATCATATCCACATTGGCCACATCCAAGACGCTCAGACTTACGACCATTCCCAGCTATTTGCTCTTCCGAGTGTAAGTCAACACGATGTAGTCCGCAGCGAACAGGAACGCACGAGTAAGTCCATGATGGTGCCCCTTGTTGGTCACAACACCTTATAAGAGAGCTTACGTCTCAATGACTAGCTGAACGTCTTAATGGCTAGCTCAACGTCTCCATGACTACTTTAACTTCCCAATGGTAGCTTACGTCTCAATGATAGCTTATGTCCCAATAGACTAGCTTAACGTTCCAATGACTAATGTAACGTCCTAATTACTAAGGAACATTTCAATGATAGCTTGCGTCCCAACCATTTTCACCCTAACTTGGAAGGGCAGTGCGGGCACGTTTCAGGCGTGAAAGTGGGAAGACCAGCGCGGGGTGGCAAGGGGTATGCTAAAACCGCTCGCATACAGAGTTTCCACAAGCACTGTTGAAAGAAAGCATAACAACTTGCCAAGGCGAACAAGGCCGTTCTTAAAGGCGAGCAATCTTCCTGTTAGGACACTGGGGAAGAGCACCCGAATGCATTCAGGTTGGCCGCAACAAGGTGACTCAGCGGACGCGGTGTGGCTGAGGGACGTCTACACTCTAGGGCTGGACTATGCAGACGCCCTTCGCCGCTATGCACGAAACGCGTCAGCCCCGGAAACACAAGCTGCCGTATATCATCCTCAGCGTCGATTTATGCAAGAACTCAACCACATCATAACGGAGCACCCTTCGTTCAGCGTCTCGCTCATTGTCGAAGCGGTCCTCCGGGCGACTTCCTACCTCACCAGTATTCGCAAAACGCTGCAGTCGGTGACGCGCGAGTCAGCGTCCACGGACTATGCCCTGCTCAAGGGCATGCTGGAGATAGTCAGGCTCTCTGTGGGGCTCCCGTGGGTGCTGTGCGCTATGACCGGGATGACGCGGCCTGAAGCAGGGTTGGCGGGCTCCTGCGTCATGAGCGAGCTCGCCTCCTTGCAGATGTCTAAGCGGCTTCCGTCCAAGTGCCAGCTTGCGAAGGATGTGGATGGCACCCTTCGAGTGTTGCAAGTACGTGACTCACCGGGGAATGTATTTTGTATTGCTTGGTCCATGAAATGTTGGATCTCTTGGCTCCCTGGATGGGAATGAAAGACGGAAATGTCTGAGGACATGAATTTGACTTGAACTTGACTTGAACACGAAGAGGATTTTGAGCCTGACATGACATCTGAACCTGAATTGAGCATGTTCTGAGGACATGAAGGGGACTCAAACTTGACTTGAACGTGATCTGAGAGGACATGAACTTGACAAAGAGGTCTCTATCTCACACTTGAATGGATTTTGCCCTCACTAGCCATGTTCTCGCCATGCACGTGCACGAGGCTATACCACTGCACCTCATATTAATGATCCAACTGCCCGTGCACCTGTGTATGAGCTGCTTCCAGGACCTCTACCCCTGCATGCTTGCAGCATGCTCTATCTGGCATGTCATTGCTGTACTTGGGCAAGTAGTTCTTGGAGTTGCCATTGTCCAAGTAGATGCGGAAATGCTGTAAGTAGATACATCATTATGCAGCCCTTTGTGTGCATTGCCCGCTCCTCTGCTCATGTCACGTGAGAGCTGGTGTTCTTATCAACGCACTGTGGGAGTCTCCATTGATCGCTTACCCTCCACTGCATGCGATGTCTGTCGATGCATTGCGAAGCCACGTCCCGCTGCTACGGGCGTCTTGCCCTATTGGGTTGGTTACGCAAGTATTCACAGCGCGAGGCTTTGGCTGTGGCATTTTCCGCCACCTTGTTTGCTGTTGCAAAGCAACCTGTGCAACTTCTGCCGAGCCCGCTTGCCCACATACCCTTGCTTGCGTTGAGCTCACGCGCCAACAAGAGCGATCGTCAACCTTGCGCGGCACCGCTCTCAATGTCCGCATTCTCGCCATGCAGACTCGTTGGCATGCACGCCGCGACCACAACGCCGCACAAGGACCGTCAGCCTCGACTTCAACGCACACAGCTGGAGCTATTCATAGGGGCAGAACGCCCCCGCCCCCCCAACATGCCCCCCCCCCAGCCTACTCCACCGCCGTCACCAGTTCGCGATTCAGCGATGCATCCGACACGCGCATTTCACTTCGGAGCCCTGTGGCACTGCTGGCGGCGCCCGCGAGGGCCTCCGGACAACGCAGCGGCGGAGACGCGCTCGCGCACGCCCCCATCGCAGCCTACGCCAGCAGCGGGGGCCTCACCACCAGCAGCCGCCCCGTGGACGCACGGCACTACACTCGCGACGCGGTGCTGGGGGCGCCCGCAGAGCCCTCCCGGCGCTACGCCGCGGCCGGGGCGCACGATGCGCCGGAGGCCTACACGCAGCGAACTGCCACGGCCCCCCCGCGGGACGCAGACGCCCCCCTTCCGGCGACTCTTCGGCCCCCTTTAAGCCGATTGCTTCGGCGATTTCCCCACGGCTGCCATCGACCCCGGGAGCACAGAGCTAGATACTTGGACGATGCTAGCGGTGTGATGGTGACGTCCTCGTTGGAGTCTGCCAACACCGTGACAGCGCGCAGCCAAGACAGCCTCGACCCAACAATGTCCGTTGACTCACCCTCCTACCGGCGACGAAACGGCAGCGACCCCCTCGCCCTCCCCACATCGTCATCCTTCATGTCAGTCGACAGCACGGTGAGTCACTACGCGTCTATCGAGTCCCTGCGCGCCAACCACCGCACCCACGGGCGCTCCACGATCGCTCCCTCCGCGCCCTCGAGCGCCAACTACTACTCATCTGCTCTCCCGGACAGCCGCCAAAGCGACCCTGCACCTCACTTCACCGCCCCAAGCCCCCCCGCCACAGCGACCCTTTCTCCCTACACCACATCGCGCTTTGCAGCCGACCAAAGCTATTCATCACCTATCACATGCAGCGCGCAGCCCAGTAACCACACCACAGCTACAGCCGATTGCAGCTACGGCTACATGAGCAGGAACACAAGCCAAGAGCCCGAGCGCCTTGCATTCAATAGCTATGCACGTGCTGCATTGTCATCCGACCCGTACAGCAGCAGCCGCGTCGCAAGGGTGGTGGTTCCGGAGGATTCAAGTCCTGTTGCGTCACATGCGCTGGACGCTGGCTACCTGACAACGTACCGGGACACATACGGGGGGGGGGGGCGCAGCACACACGAGGACGTGGCGTCGCCCCACGCCGATTCCCTCCGTGCGCTCTTTCGGCAGGGCTCGACAGGGCTGCGAAGACTCGAGAGAGCTCGATGGCGATCAGCGCAGTCGCAGGGAAGCCGTCGACCGCGAACGATGCACTCGAGGGGGGCGCACGAGGCGCTCGCCTGCATGGCTCGCGTCCGTTGGCGTCGGACACTGATCTGATGGTGCAGCGCAGCGCGCCGTGCTTGGTCGGGGAGTTTGGGCGGCAGGCATCTCTCGTGGGGCGAAGCGCTGCACTTGCGGAGGCGCCTTCGAGCGGGGGGGACTGCCGGCCTGGGACGCCCTCAACAGACCCTCAAGCGGGGGAGCGAGTCTCGCAGGTCGACCGCGGCACGCGTCAGTGGGGCTTTGCTGCCGGAGGCCCTGCAGGTGTATCCGCGCTCCGGTTCGCAGGCTGACTCAGATGATGAGGCACCTGCGGAGTATGAGCGTGTCGGCCCGCGCCGGCCGATCTCGGACCTCGTCACGCTGCTGAATGACGTCAACGAGAACGTGGCGGGCAAGCTCTGCAGCATTGGCGACCTTTTCCCAGAGTACCGCATGGTCGCTGGCGACGGAAACTGCTTCTACCGAAGGTGTGACCCTGCGACGGCTGTTTGTACTTCCGTTTTGAGCTTGTTTTGTTTTTTTGTTTTTTTGCTTTAGTACCGTTTACTACTGTTTGTTACTACCTTTCTGAGCTTGTTTGTGCACATGTATGATAAAGAGCTAGTAACCCTCTATGAAATACGATCAGCGAGCTGTCTGTCACAAGAGTGCCCGCACAAATGCAGGTATTCTCGGGCATGCAGCCCAAGTGGTTTTCGAAGTTGTCGATGTCCATGTGGATGCAGCAATGTTGTAAAAAGACACATCATTGTCATGCAGCCCCATAATCTCGTGCGACATTCAGTCTGACAAGCGTGTGGTGCGCTTGCAGCTTTATCTTCAGCTTACTCGAGACGCTCATATTCAAAATGGAGCTAGCAGCTGTGCACACCCTCAACCAGCGCCTGCACCTCATTGCGCACTCCCTCGACTTCACCAAAGCCCCCCCCCTCGCCCGCGTGGGCGAAGCGCACCTCCGACGCATCGTCACCGAGATAGGATTGATGCTGTCTGGCGAAGACACCTCCTACGATGTCGAGCACCTCCACTTCGACCTCAACGTACCTACCACCTCAGACTCGATAGTCAATTCCTCCGCTGCATCACTTCGCAGCAGCTGCTGGCTAAGCAGGAGCATACGAGCCCGTCCTAGAGCTCTTGGTTCGATCCGGACCCGCCTCTGAGCCATTCGATGTAAACGAGGCGTGCGAGAGGAGCGTTGTGCGGATGGGGACAGATGCCGAACACATCATGGTGCTTGCGCTGGCGACTGCGCTCAAAGTTGCGGTCGCGATCCTCTATGCTGCTGGGGAGCATGAGTGCAAGGTGCATGCGATTGACCCTGCCAAGGTGGGGTCGCCGCGGACAAGGGGGAATGAGGCCCCTCGGTACCACCCTGACGTGTTCTTGCTGTACCGCAGTGGGCACTACGAGGTTGTGTACCCTAGCGACGCGTCATGGCACGTCATCCTCGCAGGTTCTGAGTTTGCGCAGTGATTCTGCCTCGAGGATGAGCAGGTTTTGATTTTTGCTATTAGAGGGATATGTTTTGAGACGACTCGAACGCACCTGAGCCTGGTTGGCAACATTCAAATGCAAGGCTGTTTGTGCCAGTTGGCCAGGTTTCATTTTTGGCGGTTTCCATCCACCAATGTTTATGTTGTCGTTGTGACAAACTATCTGCTGAGAAAGCGAGTGTTCTTTGGCTAGCTAGCCGGAGGCCTATCCAACAATCTCCAGCCTAAGTATGACTTGCAATCCAAGATGCCGTGAGCGGGTTTTGGGCAGCTTACCCGAGGTTTACCCAAGATACTTAAATGTGTGTTATTTAAACAGGGAAAGACGTTGTGCGAATGCAATTCGCCAACATCCATGATCTATCCGGTGTATGTCTCTTAAAGTGGCAACACAAATCCGGAGGAACAGTGCAAACACCGCTGGCCAGCTGATCGATGGATTCATGGCATTGCCGTTTTCTCCCGTCTCAAGGCAGCGCTGCTTTCAGCTTTTGCTTTTCAGCCGGCCACGCTGCCGCTTGACAGGTGGAGCACTGAAAGTTTGATGAGTTCGAGGAAGTACAATTGTTCTGGATAGGCCCGCAAGCAGTATCATAGGATCACCATGATGTCACGCGCGTTCACGTGAGCACAATGTTTCCACATCATATGATTTGCAAAGGATGCTACCGGTACCATGGACCGTTCCACAGTTGGGCGTACAGGCATGAGGATCTGAGGCGTACGATGCCATTCCAGGGTTGTACATCGTGTGCTGCATGTGACGGAGGCTGTTGCAGCACACAAGACACACAAACATAGCAAGTTGTCTGCCTTCTGCGACGAACATCTACAAACATCAGCTATCTCGGACTGCAAGTATACACATATTTCGGCAATACTGCTCACACCATCAACACGAGCGCCAAGAGAATGCTTGCCGGCTGCTCAACTACCAACTCATTACATAGTCCTGTACATGAGTAGGTCCGCTACATCAATGCTCGGTCGCTTGACGCACCTGTGTTGCCAAGCACAGCCAAACATCGCTAGATAACAAACAATACGTTGTTATTTATCAGATATTGTAGATGGCTCACTATAGCCATCTCTGGATTCCCTCCCCTCTCCTGAATGTCGCTGAGAGACGGAATCATTTTTCCATGCTGTCGCACGGGATATAACAACGCCGCAGTGAAATAGCCAGTGACGATGCTGCGACTCAGAGTGCATCCCAAAAGCGGCGTGACCACGCTATGTTGACTCGGATGCCTTGCATGCGGCTCTTGAGGCGTGCCTTAGAGGCCGGGGATGGGTCAAAAATTTTCAGCCATAGCCAGACGTAGCCAGAAGAAGAGAGGTCGTGTGGAAGCCAACGATCTGCCATCCACAAAAATTCTCCCACCGAGGCGTTGATCGAGGGCTGCGGCCAAGGGATGACGCAAGACCCTGCTCACGCAACATTCCATCAGCGCTTCGTCAGACACTGTGATTTGTGGGCCTAGATGCCTGAACCGCATGAATTTGGGATACAAATGGCAGTCTAAACCCACTCTGGCGAAAGCGCACTGAGCCTTTAATCTGGCAGCCTTAAAAAATGTGAACAATGCGTTGGTCTTGTACGCAGACACATCACTAAATAAAACAAAACAAGTACACCAGCCCAATATAGGCGGCGCTGACAAGGGGCGAGACAAGGTGTACACAGACACATCATAACATCACATAGATAAGAGCTGCGGCTCAAGCCGAAAGCAACCATGCACACAGATACGTCCTCATCGATGAAGCGCGAGACGAGATCACAGAGTTCTAAGGTCTTTCGTTACCCTCCTTTGGAATTTGCTCTTGCCTGCAAATTCTGCATCGTTTTGTGGTGTCTCATCCAGGCGATGTGACCATTATCAACACAAAATGCTAGAGCGGTGTCCACACAACCCAAGTCATTGTTGGTATGACCAGTACACCCAAAGCATGTGCGGCGCACCCTGGGAGTGGAAGGTAGTGCTGCAGTCCTCCTGACTCTGCTGACTCGCTTCCCGGTCACGTGGGAGGGCGCTCTTGGACGCGTACAGGCTCCTGTCGGAGCAGGGGGGGCTGCCCCAGAGGTGCCAAGGGCCCTCGGGTTTCAGCGCTATGTGAAGCTGAGCTTGATTGAAGTCCCACCCGGTGCACCAGATGTCCACATGTAGTACAGACCCTATGGCAGCAGCAACGAGTCTGAGCCTTGCAACTTGCGAGAAACGCAGCAATGGCATTCTTGCACTGCACCATGTGATGTAATGATGCATAGCCGGCGGTCGAGCTACTGAATACCCTGGCGACAACAGCGAGTGCTGGGGGCGACGTTATCAAGGATGGATTTGTCACCAATGCGTTACGGGAACTCAGTATCGGCCAAGTAGGGGCAATGCTATCATGTACCGGCGCTCTCATCAAGTTCTAGCTCGTGCGAGCTGCCGCGCGTTTACGACAGGCTTGCTTGTTCCGACTGCTGACATTCAATGAGCTGTATCACTTTGAATGTGCTGTATTTGTTGCTTGTTGACTATTTCCTGCCATTATCTGTGTGATGTAACGATGATGTATCCTACCACAGCACTATCACAACCACGTGGAGAGTGGCATCTCCAAGAACTACTTGGGAATCAGTGCCACCGTTACCGTCACCCGAGGCAAGCGTACCTGGGCCAGCCTGACTTACTGTCTGGTTGCACCAACGCGCAAATAACACATGATTGTGATGACCTGTTCCCAAGTTGCCCTTGGAGCGGTCAATGCCCAAGTGAATGCAGCAATGTGATGACCCGCTACATGCTTGTCAGCTCCATCGTCGCCTTCACCCATAAATAAAGCGAGTAGGGCACTATCACAGAGTACACAGTCAGACAGGCAGACAGCCATTCAGCCATTCAGCCATTTCAGCCAGTCAGACAGACATACAGACAGACACACTGGCTCGCGCCAGTGGTGTTGCGTTCATTCCCGGCATGGATTCTCCGATAGCTGAGGTGCCTTGAGGTCTCAGCGGGCTATGATCGAATGTGTGAGTTGTCTATGTTTGACATGAAGTGCCTGCAATCTTTGTAAGATACAGACAGACAGACTATGGCTATGAT
>NW_028323617.1:0-37308 GCF_984573655.1 Nuphar pumila | reverse complement strand
GAGTCTATTGGAGCCTACACTCAAGACCTACACGCATGCGTCTGGCCATGACATAGACCATGGACTCCGTCCTGCGTCGTAGTTAGTCTGTGGACTATCTAGGCATGTGCACACCGTACCAACGCGCACAGTAGCGTCGGGTAGAGTCCCGAAGCCTAGAGGAAGCGTTCCTACAAAGGGACAGTGCTTGGATAGAGTCGGGAGCTTGTCATCTTGTCAGTACCGATCTCTATCACCTCGCCCAGTGTAGTCTGCCACATTGCCACAGCAAGGCAGCTCATACCTGCCCTATGCTAACGCATCTTGCATAGTGCACTCTTAGCTGTCATACTGACAGCCTAACATGGTATCGGTCATGCGATCGTTGTGACCTTTGAGCCTGGGTTTTTTTTTTCTTTTCTGCGTGCACTGATCACTTGACCCATCCGACGTTGCGCGTATCCTGAGCACGTCACAAAAATGCCATAATTTCAGGACCTTTCAGACTTGCGGACCATGTGAACACCATCGTGCACGACATTCAGCATCAACGCCATGAACTGCGCACTCTGGACGGTCGCTCGCTTAGTTCGGGCTTCACGGAACTGTGGGACCTAGATGGAACCACGGATTGGACTGCAGTCAAGACTTATCTGCAAGCACCTGAGGAAATTATGTTTCGTGTACAGGTGGTGGAGGAGGATTGGGATGAGTAGACGCAGGCGATCGTCAGGAAGACAAAAGCACTCGTGGACACGCTTCAGACACCACCAACATCCCAAGCCATCCCACCACCACCGCAGCCGGCCCAAGAGAAACCATCGTGGGCACAAAAGCTCAAATATTCCATCAGGGTGCAAGCGCTGGCAAGGGGAAGGGAAAAATCAGCCAGCCAGCGGAAGTGGATCACCATCCCACAACGTGCGAAATCTGGCAGCAACACCCCAACCCGCAGGAACTTCACGGGAGAAGAATTTATCAACGAATACAAGAGCATCACAGTCAAACGCCAGCCAGCTCCGGCACCTACGGAGCCAGCGCTTCCCAACCATGTGGAAAGCATCGCAGAATAGCCAGCAACCAGCGAATTCAACGAGCAGCACGAACTCAAACGCTGGATTTCATGGCAGGTATGCGACAACGAACGGCCGGAGCATCAGCCGTGGCAGCTGAGACCATATAAGTCCATTAGACACCCTAAGGGGCAGTACAATGGCATTGCTGCAGTGACCTCCAGACCCTCTGGCAAATTGTCGGAGCAGTACGGAGTAGTAGCGCATAAGACTACCAGAATCCCAGGCAACCCTTCCGGGGAAGCCAACGGGCAGTATGGTAGCAAGGGTCACCTCACTGCCAACCCCACCAAGACCTCCAGACACTCAGAATGGCCACAGGCCCAAGAGCAGTACGGAGTAGTGGATCTCAAGACTCTCAAACACTCAGAAAATGTGCAGATGGCGCAATCTGAGCAACATGGGAGCAGATGGCAGCAGGCCACCTCTCAAGTCAAGAGGGCATGGCATAGGGGATGCCAAGCACTCCACTCTTGCTTGAGACCCCCACAGCAGCCCCAGGGCGCAGTGGGAGAGGCCAGGGAGGAGCAGGCAGAGGACACGGCCGTCAACTCTGATGAAGTCCTCAGCATGGGCGGCACGGAGGAGGAGGAACCATCGCAAAACGGCCACCCAACCAAGGAGCCGGAAGCAACCCAGCTGACAGGTGACAAGCCAGCCGGAGAACCCTCACGCCAACACATCCAATTCCCACCCGCAGCAGGGGCAGACACAACCACGGGAGTGCGCACAAGGAACCAAAAGGAGCGCGGCCAGGCGTCAGTGGGGGGACCCCAGGGAGGAAATAAAAAGATGTCCTCCAGGCAAGCACACACGGTCCCCCGCTCGGAGCGCAACCGACCGCGGCACTCCCAGCTGCGCGTAGCGGGGCGGGCGGCACGGAAGCAAGCCAAGCAACAGGAGCCCGCCCAAGCGCAACCCCCACCCATCCAGCAAGAGATCATCCGACCTAGGCTAGCCCCCACAGCGACGCTAGCAGTCCAACCCCGAACAGACCTGCGTGACACGCTGCCAGGCAAGCAGTGCGACGGCAACAAGCGTCCGACCAACGCCCCGACCAGCAGAGGCCGCAGCGTGCAGCGGCAGGGAGACAAACGCAAAGGCGCGGAGCCGCTCGCAGCGGAGAGCAAGCAAGCGACGTTCCCACCCCCCCACGGGTTCCGCCCGGAGGACAGGGAGCGCACGCACCACAGCCCCACGCCGTATTCCAGGGCTAGGTCCAGCTCAAACGGGCGCTACCAGCCCATCAACCGGGAGAAGCGGCCGCGCAGCCACTCCCCGAGACGGAGCAGCCAACCCCGCACAGGTCACTCGCCTCCAAGGGGAGGAGTCGCAGCAGACGGATTGTACCAACGCAACGAGCGAGACCCGGCGAGAGAGCGCCCCGGCGGTGTCCAAGCACACAGCAGCCAGCAGAGATCCACGGGACAAGCAGGCGCGCAAAGCTCGCGGCAAACTGCTCAAGGTGGGCATGCGAGACTATGTAGCCCAGTTTATGCAGGGCCACACGGCACCACCGCAGGACTTGGAGGATTTTTGAATGACACTGAGTCGGACTCGGAACCAGATGTAACTGACCGCCGTTATTCGCAAATGCACTTTGTTGCGCATGAGTATGCCCCACCCATGCCAGTGGAAGTACCAACAGCTGAATACGAAGCCGAGCCCCTGTTATGACAGGATGGTGAGAGCTCCTAGATGATGCATTACAGCTCTAAAGTATTGGGAGAATAAGTTAGGGATCTAGCTAGAACTAGTTACCCCTCGGAAGGCCGTTACGGAGGGGTCACCAGAATGACTCATACGTACACGGAAATTGGTTAGTCAGCATGGATTCGCACGGGGTCTGGGGTCGGAGTCGGTCCCTCAGAATCGTGGGATGCTCAGAGACGTGTCGCATATAATAGAGCTCCAAGAAGAGTTCGAGGAGAACATATACTAGTGCCCTATGTGGTATCAAGAAGCGACCGTTTGGAGTGCGAATCACTAACCCCTTTCGAGGTTTGAAGTGCTATTATGTTCTTTGTGTAATTGGCAGTAAGTCGAACCCAATTCCCAGTGAAAATTATTGACTGTCATTACATTTTGGCTCTTCTGCAGGGATCCTAGTTCTTGCGGAATTTGAAACGACGCTTAGCATGGCCGGGGTCGTCCGAGGAGACGAGGTCATGAAGCGAGCGTATGGGGGTAATCGCGTGCATGTCCAAATTAGTGCATTAAAAGAGCGTATGAGGGATATGTTCGACGGAGATACGGGGTTACAAGACTGCCTAGAAGCAGGACTTCCAAGATGAGCCTTACCTGAATAAGGACCACCTCTACCAGCAGACTCCAGCCAACGAGCAAGGGATCGCCAACACCATTAATACTTTGCTTGGTGCGCACACTCTCCTAGTGTTAGAAGTGGCACGACATGGAAAGGTGTTCGCTCTAGGCATGCGTAAACTCATGGAGACAGAGTATTACCCTACGCAAGACTCCATGGAAGGATTTATCGCCCAAGTAGGCACCATATTTTGCCAGCAGTTCACCGAGGCTTGCCGAGTGCAAGAAGTGCAAGAATTTGCGGTGGAATTGTCGGATTGGCCTACGATTGCCAACGGTTTCATGGAAGCCATCGACAAATTCCCAGACAACAAGCTAGACTACAATGGGCAAGATTTGAGCGGCTTAGTGCCCGCACAAGTCATCGGCCTAGATGCCGCTACGAGACTTATCAGCAGTCCCTTCTTGGGGGCGCTGTATGGGCTTCTTCCCCCAGTAGGGAAGGTGCTTTATGTTAGCTGGGCATTAACGATGTCTGGGACGGATCGATTGGCAGCCAGTCTCGCCCTCCTCAACCTCGATCCTACTGCGAAGAAGTCGCAGGAATACAACTCGAAATATAGCACCCAAATACCTTCCCAGGAGAAGGATTGGGCTAGGCTATTATTACGACTCATGGTACTCGTCTCCATGGAGCTAGCAGTGGCGGATTCGCTGTCGCAAACCGCCAGCCTCTTCAGCCAGATGACAGGCTGGGCAGACCAATTCGGACCATCTTTTCCAGTCAATTCTGTGGACGTTCTCGGATGGACTTCGCAGCAATGGACAGCAGTGCGAGCAGCAGCTACTGATTTTACCTCGGGGAAGACCATGCAACACCCAGCTACTAATTCGCCAACTCCTGTGCAAGGACCTAGTGTGTCAGCCTCGGACGGCATGAGATTTCTCGAAGCCCAGATGCGTAACAAGAATAGTAATTACCGCATGCCCCCTCGGAAAAGTCCCCAGCAAGTTTGGGTGGACTGGTTCACTACCATGGAGAAGTTTGTCACGCTGTTTCCGACTCCCCATAGTATCGTTATAGAAAGCATAACGGGCGGCGTATGTAACGATGATCCGCGAGTTTTTGGGTGGAAGTCCAAGTGTGAACGGTTCACGGCCAATAATGTGACGTGGGGCATGTCTGAATTTCTGACGCATGTTCGAGAGCAAGTCCTAAGCACAACAACCACCAGACTAGCGGCTTGGGAGGAGTTGCAGGCCCTAGAGGTCACCTACACAGACCTAGCAGACTGTGTAGCATTTAGCACGCACCTACGTAAGCTCTATCAGCAAATTTATGATGTTCCCTCAGCGGAAATAGAGCCGGTGTCGCGGCTACAATGCATCAGAAAAATACATGAAATTGTGAGCTCAATTCATGTTAAAGGCAAACTCTCCGCACCAGTTGCTCAAGCATGGAGAAGTTTTACGGATTTTCAATCTACAGCGTTGTTCCTCCTTTATGTGAACCAGAATTTACATACCGCCGAGACCACTGCCCAGCTATCTGCGGACTTTGTCAATGTCATTTGCAATCAGCTTGTTGCGGCACACGACCTTTACACGCAGTTGCACGCTACCACGAGTGCTAGCCGCTCTACGAATCGTGGTGCAGTTCTTGCAATGAATCAAGGACCTAGAAATGCAGGCACTCGGGCCCCAGCGGGTCGAGTAACACGTAGATCACGCTCGTCCGGCTCCCAGGGAACCGACGGGTCCGACCGCGCAGTGCGTGGTAGAACCGGTAGTCGAGGACGAGGAGGTCGACAAACGGGTCGCGGGGCCTCAAGCAGCCAAGCCCGTGATACCGGATCGGGTGGCCAATCCTTCCGCCAAGCCGTTGAACAGTTCGGAGTTAAACGCCCAGACTTGCGTCCTCCGTATCTACGTCAACTAGCGGGATTGCCGGCAATGGACTATGCCGCATGCTTACAAGCCATCGAGAATGGGCGTTGCTTACTGTGCCAAGAGCCACATCAATATCGAGGCTGCCCTCTCCAATCCCAGACGCACGCTCATAACCAGCAGGCGCGAGAATATCTTGCCGCGTATCGCGCGAGCAGGATGGAAGCCGAATGAGGGTGCGGGGAGGAGGTAGAGTCCGGTGGACGAGCAGAACAGGCTCCTCCACCACCTCCTCCTCCGAGCACAAATCCCTGGACAACTATTCCCAGCGCTGCCAGGTGTGCTCAGACTTACACGGGTGAATTGCTTGACGAGTGGCTAAGTGTAATGTCCCTAGTGGAAGACACAGAGTTGCACATTACGGGCCAGGATCCCTATGATGCACATACAGCCATCAGGCATATTGCTGAAGTGAGTAAGAATGGGCATGAGTTGCAAGTCATGATGCCCTTGCGGCTCCGTAAAGACCGGGCTTTCATACCCTGGTTACATGAGGCCAAGACCCTCACTAGACATGCCAAACAGCATGAGAGTCCAGAACTCCGGAGTCAAGTGGTTTTGAGTTTTCAAAGAAAAGCTCCGCCACACATGCACATCCAATGTGAAGACACCCATACCCATAAAGCCAGCTTTGACATTCGAGTAGGGGGTGCCTTGGTAAGAACTCTGTTTGACTCCGGTGCCAATGTGACGGTCATCAGCAAGAAGTTACTTAACCGGATAGGCATCTCTTGGAGGTCAGGTGCAGATACGACCCGAGTTGGAGGTATTGGGGGTGAAGCTACATGTTTGGGTGATGCAGAAGTACCAGTCAAGATGGGTAGTTTCCATCCCATCTACAACATGCAGGTTGTTGATGATGCCCTCCAAGGCTATGATTGCATCATAGGCGATGATCTTATGTATGCACATGCGATGGGTATAGAATACCATGATAAGAAAGTGGTCATTACTATGGACAATGGCAAAGATAGTAAGCGTGTTGTGGTTAGCAGAAGACTAACGCTCCCACGTACTGACCCTTTCACAGTCATGACTATGGGTGGCCAACGGTCACCACCTTCCCAAGTAGGACCAGGATCTCGGAAGCAATTCAAGGCACTCAGGCGTGAAATTGCAAAAGGGGCGCAAGTTGCCTATCGTGCTCAACTCGTCAGCAAAGATAACATCATTGATGAGAATCCAGAGACAGCACAGGGTGAAGTAAATCTCCCCAGCCAGTCAGCCGGCTCTAGCAAGCTAGCTGCAGTTATCCAGAAGGTTATAGACAAACATAGTGGACCAAATGGGACCCTATGTGGTAAGATCCCTCCACACACTCATGCCAAGGGATTTGAGTGCAAGATTGAGTTGACAGAAGGAGCTAAGCCAGTGTACATCAGACAGTACAGACTTACTCCTCTCGAGAGAGCTGAACTCATTGAGAAAGTTCAAGAGTTCCTAGATAAGGGATGGATTGAGCCCAGCTCATCCTCTTGGTGCTCCTCTGTCTTGTTTGTTCCTAAACCTAACGGTAAACTGAGATTTTGCGTTGATTTCAGGCATCTCAACCAGCGCACCGCAAGAGATAGAGGACCCCTTCCGCACCAAGGTGAGCTACTGGACAGTCTCCATGGTTCCACAGTGTTTAGTGCATTGGATTTGGCATCGGGGTTTTATCAGCTCAAGATGGAAGATACTAGCAGACCTCTGACAGCTTTTCCCACGCCATATGGCTTGTACCAATGGTGTGTGATGCCAATGGGCCTAAGTAATGCCCCAGCTATATTCCAACAGGCTATGAACACGATCCTACGTGATCATATTGCGAAGGGGCATTGCCTAGTCTATCTAGATGATATCATCATCAAGTCCCGCACGCTGCACGAGCATGCACTGCATTTGGACGCGGTACTGACATCTTTGCACGAACACAATTTGTTCTGTCAGTTGCCTAAATGCATATGGGCACAATCCCAGCTCAAGTATCTGGGTCACCTAGTATCTGGCGAAGGAGTGCTGCCTGACCCAGCTAAGGTGAAGACGTTAGAACAGTGGGAACCACCGCTAACGTTAGTGGCCGAGTTAGCCGCCGCTGAGTCCGAGCATGATCAGCGCAGAGCTACCCGAGTACGGGACGATATAGCTACAGAATGCCGCAGATTCCTGGGATTTATGAATTATTTCAACAGATTCATTCCTAAATACTCAGAGATAGCCTGCGTGTTGCATGCTCACACGCAGAAGGCTCCCCCTAGCTGGACGGACGAATGCACATCTACTTGGATAACATTGAAGCGCTTACTAGGTCAGGCGACGATGATGTTCCATCCTGATTTCTCCCTGCCTTTTCATGTGTACAGTGACGCATCTATAAAGGCAGTAGGGGGTGTGCTCATTCAGTTCCGCGACGGCGTGCCGCATCCGATTGCGTACGTTGCGCGCAAGTTAACTGCAGCTGAATTCAATTACACCACAACCGAACAGGAGTTGTTGGCCATGGTGTATTGTTTCTCGCAGTGGCGCTGTTATCTAGAGGGCGGTGATGTCAAGTTGCATACCGATCACGAGCCGCTAACCTGGTTGGCGTCGCAAGCACGACTCAACCGTCGACAAGCGCGTTGGATGGAATTCCTCGCGAGCTTTGAGTATGAAATCCTATACGTCAAGGGCGATAGGAACGTGGTGGCGGATGCCCTCGGCCGGATGCTGACCCCACCAGCCGCAGAGAACCTAGAGCTTCCTTGCGAGCATTGGCCTGACGATGCTATGTTGTACAGAACCTCGCTGGGGCGTGCCGCTCGTTGTGCACCAACCGACGGTGGCCCAGCTGTCACCCAAACCGGTGGAGCGCGCGACCCAGTGGCTCGCGCGCCAGGTGCAAACAACGAACTTGATGCAGCGCATGCAAGCGTTGCGGCGTGCTCAGTCCGAAGCTTGTCAGCAATTAGTGGCGACCCGGTCCGCCAAGCGACGGACCCAGATGTGGGTAGCAGATCAGGAGGTTCGAATCCAGCAGTTCGAACAGGACATCCAGCAATTGTCGCAGAAGATCCTGGCGATGCGCACAGGGGGTGGAGGCGACCCCGGGCACACAGCCGACACAGGCGGAGACCGCAATTCACGTGAAGATGCCACGAACGCCGGTGTGCTATCGCAGAAACGTGTTAGGTTTGCTGATCCACTCGCAGTGCACGATACAATGCAAGCATCAGCGCATGTTCCCCCCACAGACCCCCATGCATCAGAAGGGGCCCTGACAGCGCATGGTATGGACACAGAAGTCCAACGGAGGAAACGAAAGGTCTCACAGGGTCGAGGGAGCATTGCAAGTGAGAAAACAAACGCCACTCACTTTACCAGTAGCTCGGGGAGTAGGACGCTTGAGAAGCCTCGTCAGCCCAAGTCGTACCCTACTCCTATGGATGTAGAGGCTGACCCCTCGCTAAGTTCCTACGAGACTCTGGCAGAACGGTTGTTTGAGAGAATCAGGAAAAGTACATTACACGATGCTAATGTCTCTACTGAAGAACAACGAGAACAATTAGGGCTCCAAGAGAGTCCTGAAGGGGGCCTTTTGTGGAAGGGAAACCTCTTATATGTGCCTAGTAGTGCAGAGTTAAGGCATGACATCCTGTACTGGCACGATGATGTGCCATGGTGTGGACATTTGGGGGTCCAGAAAACTCTTAATTTAGTCCAACGTCAATTCTGGTGGCCAGGCATAACTACCGACATAAAGAATTACGTTCAAACATGTTACAGTTGTCAGAGTGATAAGCCAGATAGGCAACGGAGGAAACCTCCCCTCACTCTAATTGAATCGCCCAGCGCATGCTGGAGGACGATAGGTGGGGATCTGATCACAGATCTAACCCCTACCAAGCAGGGGGGTTACAACGCAATTGCAGTGTTCTGCTGCCACTTGAGTAAGATGGTAAGATTGGTTGCGACGCACACTACACTCACGACCCAGGGCTTTGTGAATATGTTCTTCCGAGAAATCTTCCCTCATTATGGTTTTCCCACTAAGATAGTCAGTGACAGGGGGCAACAGTGGAACTCTGAGTTCTTCCGGGCCTTATGTGATGCGGGAGACATCAGGTTAAGCCTCAGTACCGCTTATCACCCTCAGACTAATGGGCTAGTAGAAAGAACCAATGAGGTAGTGGAGACAGCTTTAAGGCATTATGTGGGAGCAGACCACACAAACTGGAACGACAAGTTGGCGTTCATAGAGTTTGCCTTAAATGATATGTACCGAGATACCACTGGATCCACTCCCTTCAGAATGAATAGAGTCACAGTACCGCTAGCACCTTTTGAGGCGGTCAAGAAACGCATATCTCATAGGGAGGGAATAAGTGGACCTAATGCGGAGGTGGCCAGTTGGGTGGGCATGTCAACCCCAGGTGCAAGGACCCTCATCCAAGCTCATGATGAATTTGCCAGAGCAAGACGCAGTGTTCATTGGGCCAAGTCCAAGATGAAGGAGAATTATGATAAGCAAGGAGTGGTGCGCCACCAGTATGTAAGAGGGCAGCCCGTGTGGCTGAGCACTCGAAACATTAGGCTAAGACACCCCAGCTTAAGACATAAGTTCAGTCCCAAGTTTGTTGGACCAATTCAAGTACTGGAAGCTAGCGAGAATGGTTCCACAGTACTCCTAGACCTCCCAGCTAGCCTTCATGTCCACCCAAGAGTTTCAGTGGCCCTAGTGAAGCCCTATAAGCTGAGAGAAGGGGCAGAAATCATTCCAGTTTGGATGGATGGGGCTGAGGAATGGGAAGTAGAAGCGATTACCGACCATAACATGGTCCGAGCTAAATCGAAGAAAAAGCAGGATAAAGTTGAATTCCGAATCCAGTGGAAGGGCCATGCAGAACCCTCCTGGCATGAATTCGTTGACTGTGAACACAGCATTGACACAGTGCAGAAATATCTTGGCAGTTGCACCAAGCAAGTGCGAACTCAGATATACAAGAGCCTCTCTCCTCAAGAAAAGAATTGGTTGACAGGTGTCTACGAACAAGAAGCTCTAGCTGTTTGATGTTCAACCTAGAAATGCAGGACGAGATTGCACAGCACGAAGCCCAAGAATTGGCCACTGCTATTCGCATTTCCCTCATCCATACACGGGGCGATGCGTGGGACGCCGAGAGCGACAACGCTCCCGCAGAGTCTTCCAACGGGCCTCAACGACGGGCTGATGCGACCGGCAACGTACAGGACCTCGTGACGGCAACGAACCGATTCGCTGCGTTGTCCATGGATAATGTTGCATCTGACGACCAAGACGTCGTTCCGGGATCTCCAGTTTCAGGGTCCCCAAGTAGCGATGTCCGTGTTAGGGACCTCCGAGTCCTGCCGCAGCCGAGAAGCGACGCTAGTATTCCGTCATTAATTCTTACAGACGAGGACTCTGAGGATCACGTGCGACAGTTGGATTCGGATCATAGCTATGGGGAATCCGCGAACTGTCATTCGGAGACCGATTGGCGTGACGTTCCGCCACAGAACTGGCCAGAGTGATCTAGACTTCACATCCAGTATAGACAGATTGTATTGCACAAGAATGCAAGGCAGTCTTGCCCAATAGGGGGTGATGTGTTATGACAGGATGGTGAGAGCTCCTAGATGATGCATTACAGCTCTAAAGTATTGGGAGAATAAGTTAGGGATCTAGCTAGAACTAGTTACCCCTCGGAAGGCCGTTACGGAGGGGTCACCAGAATGACTCATACGTACACGGAAATTGGTTAGTCAGCATGGATTCGCATGGGGTCTGGGGTCGGAGTCGGTCCCTCAGAATCGTGGGATGCTCAGAGACGTGTCGCATATAATAGAGCTCCTAGAAGAGTTCGAGGAGAACATATACTAGTGCCCTATGTGGTATCAAGAAGCGACCGTTTGGAGTGCGAATCACTAACCCCTTTCGACGCTTGAAGTGCTATTATGTTCTTTGTGTAATTGGCAGTAAGTCGAACCCAATTCCCAGTGAAAATTATTGACTGTCATTACAGCCCCCACGGCAAGAGCCAGCAACCCCCAACCCCACCGCTGAACAAATTCCCACAACCACCACGCGGTCGCCAAAAACCTTCCAAGGTACCACGGCAGAACTCAAAAAGACACTGCTTAAATACAAGAGGACGCTAGCCACACAAACAGCGAAACTGAGAGACGCCAAATGGCGACTGCGCAATGAGCCAAGCCCAGACGCACAGACGGCGGTGGACACGCGACAGAACCACTGCCGCGAGGTCACAAACTACATCCGCTGGCTCAAAGAGCAATATGACCAGCGGGGGGGGGATCCTGACACCAGCACCAGCGAATCCTCCGGGGAAAGGCCATACAACCCGAGAGGCCCGCTGTTTTCGAGCTCATCGGACGGCGGGGACGAGACAATCCCCCAAACAGATCCGACACAGCCTGTCGCAGAAGCCGACGAGCACCGCAGGGAACTGCTGTGAACACTGCAACGCAAAACCCACGAGCGCACGCGCTTACGACGGAAAGCCATACGGTTTGTCTGCATGAAAAGCACACCCCGCCGCGCACCCAAACCCCCGTCAGCAGACAAACCAGCCGCCACGCCCAAAGAGAGCATAACGCAGCAAATGCGGAAATGGCTCCAAGCCAGGTGGCCAGGGCACAAGGCACACGAGGTCCCTCCCCCACAAGGGGTGCAAACAGACCCCACGGCAGAAACTCGCAGACGTCGGATACACAAGGCGCGGGCCAACGCCCTCACGCCGGGTAGAACGTACGCATGGCGAGGTCTGTCCATTCCGTACAAGATATGGAAGGGCACGGAGCGGAAGGCCATCCGGTGGTGGCTGGAGACGCGCAAGGCCGCCGAGGCCGCAACGCCAGGTCCTATAGGCGAAGCAATGGAGGATGACGAGGCCCCGGGCACAACAACACCGGAAACGGTACTGCGAATGGGTCAAGAGGAAGAGGCAGTGGCCAGGAACCCACGGTCGCATAGCGCACCCACGCGGACGGCCCAACGGGACATGCCGCCGGGTACAGCCTCCATCCAGGGACCCACCGGAGAGCAGAGATAGAGTCCAACATGCAACGTATGGCGAGCCAACTGCGGGACATACAGGACCTGCTCAGCACGGGAGACCCACCCACGCGGGGAATGCAGACGGGGCCACCCCAAACCCCCTATGCGGCAACCCCCCCGCCTCACCTGGGACCAATGTACGGGTCGACCACCCCACACCCAGCACAGGGACACCCAGGAGCACTACCACCACCTCCCGCATTCACACCACTCCAGCTGCAACCATGGGGCCCAGCATACAATCACGCCACGACACCAACCACCCCACCCTGGCCACACCCGCAAGCGACAGGGAGCGCACCCATTGGATCCCCCTTCGCCGCCCCCATCCGTCCACCAGGAGGCAATCCCATGGGCTCGCAACCTTCCTTGTGGGAGAAGGAGTCACTCAAGGGCACCATACGCAAAACGTATGACCCTACCAAAACGGTCGCCGTTTCTGGCAAGGACAAAATCATTGTCACGCCGGACCTCCACGATTTCCTCCAGTATATTCACCTCCACGGGAGCCAAGTCAACTATGACGAGGAACGTATGGTGCGGGTGCTGATAGCCAGCTGCGAGGCCAGCATCCAGACGCGACTACACAACCACATGCGGACGTGGCACAGCACCGGGGGTGCACCCATGGGAACACCCATTGGCCAATGGGAGTGGGCCGTGAACCTGCTCCGAGCCCAAAACACTCGCACGGCGCCGTCCACGAGCGAGAGCAGGGAACGTATCGCACGGCTCAGGGTCGACCACAACATGGACTTCCACCAATTCGTCAACGAGTTCCATACGCAGCGGGACAAGCTGCGAGAACTCGACGGAGCCGATGAATACAGTAAGGGCTCCATGGTACGGGACTACTGCTTCCCCCGGTTACCAGAGGAGATAAGCAGACAATGGAGACTATCCTACCTGCACCTCGGCACTGATGCACACATCGCGGAAAGCAGCTGGTGGCAGTCGATTACGGGAGTAGCGAACGCGATTGGCAAGCCACGAGGAGCACACTTCAATGTGATGGCGGAAGACAGACCCAGGGAACTGCCACAGCCAAGGGCATGCTCAGTCTGCGGGGACACAACACACACACCGCCCCAGTGCCCACACTCCACATGCCTTAACTGCGGGGAACACGGACACTGGGCAGCAGCGTGCCCACAGGCATCTCGCCGCACACCATCCCAAGGAACATCACGCGAGCGATCCATGGAACGCGGACGAAGGAGCGCGTCGCATGAACGGGAATGGCCACGCCGGAACCCTGTAGATGAGGACAGGCGCAGGTACCAAACCCGACTCGCGGGAGGACGAACAGCGCAGAGAGGGTAGACGCGACGAGCGGCACAAAGGGGAAGACAGACGCGCGGATCCTGCAGATACGGTCGCTCTCGATCGTAGGGGCACCCTCCGAGGACCGTTATCGCAGGGCGTACTCCAAAGAACGCCAGCGCTCGCCACCTCTCGGAGACGAGCCCCGCTCGACGGATAGAGACGCCACAGGCCAACGCACGAGCCACTATGCACAGGCGGCGCGCCAGCTTTCACGACAGCCGCGACGTCCGAACCCATAACGCGGGCAACACACCCAAGCACGCCACCTTCGCACAGCTGTCAACCCCAGAGCCGACACAGCCAGCCCAGGCAGGGTGTTCATGGCCAACCCATGAGGGTGCGGGGGGCTGGCAAGCGAAAACCGCGATATACGGAGCGAACACTGGACAGCGCTGGGTGACATCAGGAAAGGCATCAATGTGGAGGTATACGCCACAACGGGCGAACCCCTGTGCCAACAACGTTATGCTGCGAGGGACTTCCTGAACACCGACCTGGCCAGCCATGGCCCGCCAGCCCCGAGCCCTAGAGTCATATGGTGCCAGGCCCCCTTCAAGGAGGCCGCACCGTACATCAGCCACACGGAGCAGCAAGTCAGGCAGTGCCCAAACAGCATTGGATACGCCCTCTTCCCGGAATGGACGAACAGCGAGGCACATGTCCAGTTGAAGGGATGGGAACGCATCCACACGTTCCCAACGCTACTCTTCGAGGCGGAGGCTCCAACCCGACCCAACAAACCCCAACACGGGCGCAACAGGGCATGCAGAGTACCGTGGCCAGTCCACGTCTACCGCATCATGCACGCGGAGCTGCAAAACCCAACGCCCACAGCAGCGCTGCAACAGAGCTCACCGGCACACAGCCACCCGTACATCTTCAAGGCCAAAGCACACCGACGAACCAACCTTCGTATCCGCACGGGAGCACACTATACGCTGCTCACGGAGGAACAAACGAAGGCACTCACGGCCGATCCAGCACGTCTGGAGGACATACTGGTCCTAGGAGACACGGGTGCCACACACTCGCTCGTGCCGTTCCGCGTAGTGCAGCAGCTGGGGCTGCAAGTGGACAAAAACCGCGGAGGAGCAGTGATACTGGGCGACAACAGCAGCGGAGTTCCCATCCGAGGCGAGTGCAGGGTTCCAATCACCATAGGCACGTACGCGTGCGAGGTCCCAGCACTGGTCATCGATGTCAACTGGGACTCAGCACAACACATGGTGTTGGGCAGCAACTGGATAGAGGAGCACCACGTGATGCTGGGAGCGGGAGCAGGCAAGGGACCTCAGATGGACATCAGGAGACGCAGCGGACGCGAGAAACACACCGTGTACGCGAGAAAACCCGCGAAAACCGAATCCTTGGGGAACCCCAAGCCCATTCTCGACTCTCTCATCACATCAGCGCCACACTTTGCGCAAATGCTGGAGCAGGGACAGTACCAGGAATCACCTGGAGCGCCTTGGATCGCAGTGGACTTTCGCTTCGAGAATGGCGAAGGCCGGACTAGTAGCCAAGGGTTTCTCGCAGAGGGAGGGTATTGACTATGGTCAAACCTTTGCCCCAGTCTCCACCCATACCACCCTGAGGGCGTTTCTGGCCATGGCAGCTGAGCGGGACCTTGAGATCAGGCAGATTGACATCAAGACTGCCTTCTTGTACGGTGATCTGCAGGAAACAGTGTATATGCAGCACCCCCCAGCTTATCCAGGCCCTCCAGGAACAGCGTGCCGACTGAACCACTCTCTCTATGGTCTCAAGCAAGCGAATTGCCAATGGCATCTCAAACTGAAGGAGCAGCTGCTGGCCAAGGGCTTTGTATGCTCTCAGGCGGATCCAGCGCTCTTCATCAGGACTGATGATAAGGGCAGGGTCCTAGCAGTGGTGTACGTGGACGACTGTTTAATGCAGGCAAATCAGAGGAGGAGCTCCAGGAGATCGTCAACCTACTGGCAGAGCTGTTTGAGATCAGGGACATGGGGGATTCAGCTGAGTTCCTTGGGATACAGATTGTCAGGGACAGGGAGAACAAGACCATCAGCATCCATCAGCAGCCCTACATTGAAAAGCTTCTTGCTGACTATGACCTGACAGCCACCGCTCCCAAGTCTCTCCCTAGCTCAGCGTTTGCTGAAGGGCTCCCTCTCTCACCTGCTCTGGCATCCAGATACCCCTCCTTGGTGGGATCTCTCCTCCACCCAGCCAACTGCACACGACCAGACATCTCCCAACTGGTAGGAGCCCTAGCCAGACACCTCAAGACTGCTTTGTCCTCCCACTGGGCCACAGCCATCAATCTCCTCAAGTATCTCTCTGGCACCATGGATCTGGCACTCGTGTATGTCACAGGGAAGGGACTACAGGGGTTCGCTGATGCAGATTATGGGGGGGACAAGGCCACCAGGAGGAGCACTACAGGGACAGTTTTCCTTTTGCATGGAGCAGCCATTTCGTGGCAAAGCAAGCTGCAGCCAACCGTCTCCCTCAGCACGACAGAGGCAGAATATCAAGCAGCTGGAGCTGGGGCCAGAGAAGCGCTTTGGCTAAGGAAGCTAATACCTGAACTTGGGATGTGCGTTGAGGGGCCTGTAATAATAAAAGGGGACAATGAGGCTGCCATTAGTCTCACTCTCAACCATATGACTACCCCTAGAAGTAAACACATAGATATTGTTCACCACTTTGCCCGGGAGAGGGTAGAGAGTGGAGAAATTGCTTTTGTATATGTGCCCTCTGTCGAGGATTACGGCTTACAGTATAAAGACGACTGCGGACAACGACTATATATGGGAGAGCATGAAAACAATCCTACGTAATCTGAACACAGACAACATGACAGGAAGATAAGCATGTGGCAGTTGCCATATGCGGAGGGTGACGTGCGGGTGCGGATCCCGCACGTCTTAGGATGCGTCTACAACGCGTATGCAACGGTCCATCCAAGGAACTGTATGCTAGGAGTGTCATCACTACAACACCCTCAGAGGCAAATGTTGCTGATGTTTTAACCAAGCCTCTTCCAAGGGACAACATGCTAAAGCATGTGGAAGGGCTGGGAATGCGCAAACTGCGATAGGACAAGACATTTGCTTTATGTGTGTCCCTAAATAAGAACTCTTGTTCTTTACCATCCTAGGGGCTGCATGAGGGGGATGTTGTAGTGATGACACTCCTAGCATACAGTTCCTTGGATGGACCGTTGCATACGCGTTGTAGACGCATCCTAAGACGTGCGGGATCCGCACCCGCACGTCACCCACCGCATATGGCAACTGCCACATGCTTATCTTCCTGTCATGTTTGTCTGTGTTCAGATTACGTAGGACTGTTTTCATGCTCTCCCATATATAGTCGTTGCCCGCAGTCGTCTTACTACTGTAAGCCGTAATCCTCGACACTCCTCTGCGCTCCTCAATGACTCGCCAGGCTCTGCAGTGTGAAGCGATGCAAACACCTCAGGGAACCTCGGCACGCTTTGGCTCTCACCATTTACCCCCCAGACTCGGACAGAGCACGTGCTTTATCTTCTCGGCGGATGACGATTCTGCACGGCTTTGCGTTCTCAGACAATGCGAATGCCCAAAAGATCATCTGTCTGCATGAGTTTCCGAAACTCACACATGGCTGCGACCATGTGGACCAGCACGTCTGCCTCAGCTGCTTCACGGACAGCGATAATTCCGTCGTCAAAATAGAATTTGCGAGTGTAGCTCCAGCCACTCCCTGCAAGATCCACAAGGATGGAGGTTGCTTTCAGCCTGCACCAAAACTCGTTCCGCAGTGACACCTCCAGACGCTTATTCCAAGTCCCGCCGGCTTGCCGCAACCCGTGCAAGGCGCTGTGCAGGCGAAGGTCTTTGCTATCTTCCCCACTCCAATCCAACTGGCGGTCGGAGATACACTTCATCTTTCAGCTCATCGTTGTGGATCTCAAACCCCGCAATTCCAGGTTCTCATGGGCGCAGCCTGCGAGCATCGTTCGCATGTCTTGTAGGAGTACACAGGTGCAAGTTTCTCATCAAGGACCTGCCGATGGCCACAAGTAACCAACCGTGCGGTATACCGGCTGCAGCGCTTGCGCTCTCAGGACATGCAACAAGGGAGTGCCTTCTTGCTGGCAGGGAGGCCGCACTTGGTCCGGACTTTGTTTGGAGGTATGAGGCAATGTCCACGTCATTCGCACGCTGCCAATCGGCAGCGTGTGGGCGAGACAAGGCTTCAGCCACTGACTGGGGTTCAGAGACCAAGTGCAGGGGATGGGCTCCCCACTGTTCAGGCAGCCAACGCGGACCATCTCATGTATGTCTGCCATACTCCTCCCCGGTGCTATGTCCTGGTGCCAAGGATCAGCGCAGCGCCCCAGGCGGCAGCCAGCACATACGGTCCCACAAGGGCCTTCCCGCTTGGCTGTGTCGAGGGCTTGTTTCCGCGCATGGCTGAGCCCCCTGGGTCCATAGTGGCTGCATCCCGCATCTCCCCGCGAGCCAATGCAAGCGCTAGCGCAAGCGTTCCTCCGCTCCCATGGCTGATCCTCCTTGGTGTTCCCGTCGCGTGCGATGCGTTCAGGTCCACCGTGAACTGCATGGCAGGCCATCGTCAGGACTGGTACCAGCGACGCAAAATTGTTTCCCACTGACGGCATCCCATTTTTCCCGGCGGTTGTCCGGCTTGGCCGCCCGGAGTGCGTCTGCGGTGACACCATCTGTGTGCACGGGCCTCCGGTGGTTGCGCAGTACCTGGCGCAGCAAGCGGGTGAGGCAGCATGGAGTGTAACATTCGTGACCTCCAGCTGTAGGCGCTGTAGGTACTCCCCAACCTGCTCAGGCTGAGCTAGTATGTCCACCTCTGGGCCCCGCACCACTCCAACATCTTGCAACGCCGCAGGCGCCTGCATGGGCACGTCCGCTGTCAAGGCACCACCTTGGACGTGGGCGCATGCGCGACATCCTCGTCAGCCTGCACATAAACAACTTGTACAGGCCGCGGCGTGGGAGCCAAACACAGGCGTGCTTCATGAAAATCGACTGTGCGCGAGAGCATTGTGCGCCCATCATCAAGGAGAATGCGATAGACTCCAGATCCCTTGGGCGGTGAAAATCCCAGCATCCAGACGCAGAACACAGTGAGATCTGGAGCGCTCCCTCCCAGCATCTCATGCAGCGTGATGTGCCTGCGCCGCGACAATGTGCAATTATGCAACATGTTATAGTAGAGCACAGCGTCTTCCCAAAATTCAGGGCCCATGCCGGCCTCAGCGCGCCATGTCTACTTGGACCCCATTAGCCCACCCGCCATTGGCGAGGGATTGATGTTCACAGATGCCTCACAAGAGAAAGCAGAGAAATGATTCCCAGCCAACCCGGGCAGTACCTTCGTGAGCATGACCACCTGCCCCTCATCATCCAGTACCGGCATGTCACTCATCCCCAAGGCCGGGGCATTCGTCCTGACCTTTTCAAGCTGCACAGACACAGGAGATCACATTTCTAGAGCCCAGCTCGTGGTACTTGCTAGACACTCCCGCCGGCCCTCCCGGGCTCATGTGATGCATGTATCTAGAATCAAGAGCCTGCTCCGTAGGTGCCCCGTTCAACAGCCCAACACCTGACGAGGGACCCAGCACACAGGGGGGTTGGGGAGCGCACCTGCATTCCGCCCAGCATGACGAGAATTCGGGCACTCACGGCATTCACTGGCGGGGCTGGTGCTGTCACGCCCAATGTGATCCCACGTATAGCAGTTGTAATGCTGGGGTCCTGGGTGCTTTGTCTCGAGGCGAGCCTCCAGTGCAGTCACCCGAGATTGCAGTGTTGCCTCCCTACCCGCTCCCTGTGGGCACCATCAATGCCAGGATGGAATTGCCCCACTCACTGATTTGAGAAGCCGATTGCGCATTTCGTAAGCACCTCCAATAGCATCAGATAATGACGCATCCATAGTTACACAACCCCCCTTCACCGCACTCTGCTATGGGCTGGCTAGAGTGTCAACTGAGCATCCATCGCTGGCTTACCATACAAAATGTCGAGCGTGCCAAAGATGTGGAGCATTAGACCGATGGTAGGGGTTGGAAGTTTGGTGTTTCTCCGCGCGCGCCTGCTGCAACGCTTTCTGAAGTGCGCACATATGCATTCGATTGGTGCGCCACGTGAGCTTGCACACAGCTGCAAGATTGCACCACCTAGACGTGAAATTGTGGAATTGGTTTGACATGACGAGCATGTCACCGCCTGCATGTATTATTTTTGTGCCTCACGATTGCTGCTTGCACGCTAGGCAGCGTGCGCTGCACGGTGCGGATTACTAGTACTTTATCTGGAGATAGTGCTGTATCCACGGACATGCCATCCCGCAATTGACAAAGCGGCGCCAAGTCCCCTGTGAATGTGTTGTAATTTCTGTTCTGTTACTTAGACAGGTGGAATTCTGCAACTGAGATGTGCATATGCAATTGAATACGCATCCACCTGGACATGGGCATGCTTGTCCCATCTGCTGTCTAGTTCATTACCGTTTGCAGTGCATTCACGTTATGCCTAAATAAGATAAGGTACGCTTGAATCCTGTTATCAGCAGTTATTGTTATTTATTAAGTGCTCTGTGCATATTCATATCGCCGATAATGTGCCAGTCTTTGCTTCTTGCGCATGTGGTACTGCATGTCATGGATCGAAACCTTTCAGATTTGGTCCTTTACCGCATCTGGCTACCCTCGACAAGCAACATGCCGAAAACATTCGATCGTGTAGTTGTGTACTGTGCCGATGAATATCAGGTCCCTGCTGCTGCGTTGCGCCATTACCGTTACAACGACTTGGCAACCATAACCCCGGCCTTGATGCGTGTACAAAGGGCCTGGAAAGTCCGGCTCGCATTTCCATTAACCGGAAAAAATCAAAAAGAAAAATGGGAACAACGCCAGGCCTTCGTAGACGAGCACTATGCTCACGAGGTCTTGCCTAAAAGGCTGGCGGTTTCCGTGCCACAATCCGTTGTCACGTTCCTGGAAGCGCGGTTAGACGTCCCGGCGTTATCACGATTATTTTGTGGCTGAAATGACAGCATCCTCTCATTTATTCTCACACGGCATGCAGATTCCCGCTCATCTACGATCTTCAGAATGGGCACACACACGAGACTTTCGGCATTGTCTGAGGGCGCAAGACGGTTGGCATGACAGCTCCTCTAACTCACGCCATGCCCAAGTCAGAACGCGTGCCTTTGAGGCTCGAGTCACAAATGGCCTTGGCAGGCAGTGACATGTCTGCACAGGTGTGCGTCGTTGAACGTGTCGCGGTGGTATCAGCTGCTGCCGTCCACTCTTCTGAAAGGAAACCGCGCTCATTGGGAGCGACATCGAAGTCATACCTGTCGGAAACAACAGTGCAACGAAGACCGTGAGCATTCGGGGTATAGCACAGATAAATGACGAAGATGAGCTGGTAGTGGATGCGTGTGGGGACGGCACAGAGTCTCAGAGCCCTTTGATTGACAGAGGGGTATCTGCCATTACGGCGTGGATGTGCAGGCTCTTGCGTACTACGCCAGAGATCCTTCGCCAGCGGTGCCCAGATGGGCAACATTCACCGGGAGCTATCCTGGCTTTCAGCTTGCTACCGTCATTGCTGGTGTGTCAAGTACAGTGATTGTCTTCGGGTGGGGCACAGACTGGGATACCACCTGGTATTTTCCGGCTTGGATAGCCATTCTGAGCTACCCCTTCTGGGTGATACGCAATCTCCAGCTAGAGCTCCCGCAAGTCGGAACTGACAAGCTGTTCAAAATGACGCTCCCAGTGTGCGTCATCTGCGATACATTCGTCATGCTTACTGCTGCAATGGGTGACGTTGGACGTTATCCCCTTCCATTCACGCATCGTGTACTTTTCCCTCCTCGTGGTGCAACTTACCTCCAAGAACTTGTGGGTGAGCAGCAGCGGCCTGGAACCAAGCTCAATGCACAAATCAGTCATCGGCATACTTTGGCACGCGGTTGTCGGGACGGGGCGAACAGTTGATGCAGTGTCTGACATCGCTTTTGCCGCGTATCTCTACCACACGGCAAAGCGCAGGGTCTGCCCTTGGGATGAACACAACCGCTGCTCCCGTTACTGGCTCATGTTCGGTTTTCTGCGCCCCTGGAGCAGCCATCGATTACATCCTGTCCCTCGTCAAGGCGTTGGGGAAACACCGGCCCTACCAGCAGAAGCGGCACTTCATGCCCTGAGCCTGATTGTGGAAGTCACCATCTTTGTCTGCACTCTCCTCACCATGCAAAAGGGCGCCTTTAAGTGGGCCTACTCAAGGCCACATGGACATCAAGTTTCTGGTAGCATCCGGCTTCACAACACTGTTGTGCTTCTTCGTTTCCCTCGTTGGTGTGCAAAAGATGGCAAGAATCATCATGAAAGGTGCGAGTGTGGTCGTGCCTATCAAAAGCAGATCAAAGGCATCACAGACGTCTCGGTTGGAATTCGGACTATCACAGGCATCTCAGTCCAAGCTCGCGCCCCTCCACCTGAACTTGCTGCTCAGGAGACATTAGCTGTGGAAGTTCCCCCCTAAGACTGCATCTACCCTCCGTCATCAATGATGAGCAGTACCGATGTCGAGAAAGTATGTTGAGCAGGTGCCATCATAGAGAAGCGACTGTTGCCGAAACTTCCCACTTTCAGGTGTTGTTTCCTACCCCACTGTTGGGACCATGTCATGGAGTTATTTCACCCTTGCACAACTCACCACACTGAAATGCAGGGCCAGTCAGGCTCAAGGCCACCCCAAGCAGCTTGCTGGCTCTGGATGTAAATACATGTGGATTCGAGGGCTCTACATAGGTCACATTAAGGGGAAGGAAACTACAGTGCAGGCTGAAACACAACAATAGTGCAGTACCTGCCAAGCAAACAAATACTGTTGGCACAAATTTAACTACCCGTTGGAGGAACACTGCAGCTATCTAACAAATTTGTCAATGGGGAAGTATGCTATGTATGTAAAGTCGTCATGAGTGATGAGTTAGCTTCAGTGCCAGCCCTGTAGTACAGGCTGTACTGACTGCGTACTGCTGTACATAGCTAATGAGACTTGGGTGATTATTGGCAAATGGGGCACACAGGCAGGCAGACCGGAGATTCAAACTTTAACATTTGTTGGTTCACACAAGGATGGCTTTGTCGCACATGTCACGTCACCCTGCAATTGAATTGTACGATTCCAAACGTGCGTTGATTGCCATCTACAACAGAGACAGAGAACGGATAATCGCGCCATCACAGGAGGTGTGTTGTGAGTGAAGCCCTAGGCGATGCCAACCTAGATGCATATTGTGAGTGCTGAAGCATGGCAAGCTTGTTGCAAAGTGCTCGGAAGCAATGCAATCGCTTTCTTGGTGGTGTGAAAAATGCAATGAGCTTGCTGTGTCAAACACCTTTTGTACTTGGAGCTGTGGAATTGTCAAAGCAGCTGGGTCACAAATCATGAATATCTGCAGCATTCCTTACTCGGTAAACCCAGGTGCACGAATTTTCTGGATCCAGAAGTACCTCCTTTGCATGGCAAGCTTGTTTTCTGCGACTTACCATTGCATCAGACATGGCACGAGTAGGGAAATGGCTAGCACATCACAGCTAAGTGTGCAAACGAAACACAAAGCGCCTGGGTGGAATCTTCTGTCACAAATGTCCAGATTGTTGTGGTACAAGATTCGTGATTTTCAGGTCAGATATAGGTTTATCATTTATAATTGACCTGAGGAATCAAAATGCTTATGATCTATCGTACCAACAGTTGGTTAGTATTGCGGGCTTCTGGACAAGATTTGAATAATAGCGTATTTTGATACTTGCCGGTGATAAGGTGTGAGACAAGGTGGTGACACCAATGGTTGTGAGAGAGCTTCGAATTGCTAGTTCACACGCCACTCATGGCCAACTTCAGTTTGTATATTGCCTGTTTCCGGCAGTGTAGCAAGCATGGTATAACAACCAGTATGCATGTGGTTGATAGCACGTTATGCCGTCACATGGCTTGAAATGCCACCCATGCATATAAGGAAAAAATCAAGTGGCTTGGCCATCTTGGTTCCGCCCTTGGTATGCATAGTCATCCAAGGTGCGCGTGGTCGGAGCTCCAATGGATCTGGCTTGATACACGATGAACGTAGTTGTTTATTCATTTAGCTCCTTCCTTAAGGATGCCTACATGTGTCCATGCAATTATGAAGTATTTTTGTCGCTGCCATCAACATTCCCAGTGTTCATGGTGTGCCGTGCCCGATTTCCAATGTCGGTTGACTTCGCTGTGCGAACACTGCTGACATTGCGCAATCAAATGGGAGCTTCTGTTGGGTCCAATGACGATGGTGGACCCTTAGATGGCTATGATCAAGCTCGGCAATACTCAAACACTATTTGGAAGATTTGACATGGCATGCTTACTGAGTCACACATTCTTTCGTGATTTACCATGATATGGACATGTGATGTAACACAACCCCTTCCCCTTCATGTGTGACCTGCTCTGAATTGTGGCTCAGATTGTCGGAGTACACAATAGCTGGATGCGCTCTATTCATCGTTGAGATTCAGTGTACGAAGCGTGATCTGAATCTTGAACGCAGTCCTCTCGCCCAATGATGATGATGACGATGTATCTTTTTACAGCATTACGCATCCACATGGACATTGGCAACTCCAACAGTTACTTGGGAATCAGTGCTACCGTTACCAACACCTGAGACAAGCGCATCTGGAAGTACCTGGAAGTCGCATCCCTTTGACAATTGTCCATACCTGCAAAAGGTCAAGTGTGGTCCCTGAAGCAACAGCGTGAAATTGTACCTCAGTGCGGACACGTAGGTGATTACTTGCTGAGCGAGAGATCAGTTGCGTCACTGCCGAGGACAGGGATCATTGCTTCCAGAGGCAGACGTCCAGGTTCTCTTGCGTGGTACACGAATTGCTTTGTGTCCTGATTTATGATGTTTTCTGTCCATTCCATAGAAAGTACATGCATACATGTATGGCGTGGAACAATTTTCCCAGTCACCAAAGCTAACATGAATGCATAGAACGGACAAGCACCATCCCCGAGCTGAATGGTGGTTAGCAGGCGAAACTTGGCATGGCTCGCTGTGCCATGCCCACAGGTTGAGAATAGTCTCGATCGAGAAATAGTTTTCCGGACGCACTATCAGCGTGTGTGTCGCTCAACGGCGTCCCTGCCAAAGGGCTCAGCATCCATGGCCATGCTTGCATGTGGACCTGGCTGCGTCAAATATGTTTACGCATCTCTGTAATGGCACCCTTGAATCTGCGCACCTTCTGCGTGAGCGCCCAAGCTGAACCAACCTGTGAGCACAATCGTGCACACAAGTTACATTAACCGCACACAGCAGTCGAGATTTGCCTCTTCTCTGTAAGTTGGCCTGTTAAATCGCACGTCGCAGATAGGAAGTGACAGTTTGGCTTGCCCGGCTATATCAGCTGCTAAACGAAATGCGGTGCCTTGCGCCTGGCGGCGCTTCCAGTGCGCGAATGCAATCAGCAAAGACACGGTGCGTTATAAAAACATCGATGTGCTCCACATGGTTGCTTGAAGTTCTCGTGACATCACGTTGCCCGTTCTGGCAATACTGATCTCCATCGAGACATTTTGCAAGAACCGCATCGAGCTGTGCATCAACACGGCTGTTGCCAAGTAGCTTCTCCTTCCTCGTATGCGTTTAAATCTATTTGCTCGACATCGACCCCTTGAGGCGTTCCTAAGCGCACGACCTGCAGCTTGCTCAATGCGCAGGGTAGGGGTTGCTCCTGAGCTCCGGTACTTGCAGTCATTACACTCCAATTTATTGTTCGCGACACAGAGTCGTGCAGAAAAAGGCTTTTCACTACTAAACGCAAAACGTTCTCTTGCAATATGGGAACCCTTGGTGTCGTCAGTACGTGCTTCGCAGCGACGGCTGTGCATAACTTGGGTGTTCGCATCTGTAAGGTTTCCGTTTGCGTCCTCTAGTGTTTGAAGTGCCGCTTTCGAGTGATCTGTGCCGGTCCGAGCTGAATACATGATGCGCAGGCGACTTGATGTGCAAGCTGGACGCCCACAGAGGGACGGTTCGTGCTCGGCCGGGCCGTCCATTGGAGAACCACTGGCGCTAGACCGATGCGCCACGCAACGCAGAGCACGCACTATCCATGCGAATGCTTATCCACGACGGGGGAAGGAAGAGAATGGGAGGGCCGGGATAAGCAAGAATTCTTCTCGCGCTCGTCATGGAGGCAAGTTGGCGCCAGCCCTGCAATCATTGCAGCTGTTCAAGGTTTAGGCATTACCAAGCCTTCGCACGTGCAAGGAGAGGCGTACGAGGCGCTTTTGAGCGGTACACTTCCTCTGGACAACCTTGCACCAGTAGGATTTCCCCATACTCTTGCAAGTGTCTTTTTGCTATGGATGCCCATGCCGCGTCCACATCCTGGTTGATATCTCCGCAGTCTTCAGCGCTTTGCAGCGATTCAAGTTATTTCTGCATCTTCCAGCAAACCACTACGCCGATCCAGAAAGCTTGTCCGCATACGTAACAGCGAATCAGGCCTTGTCATGCACATAGATTAGAAATAGGTGATGTCGGCCAGCATTGTGTACAAGTTGGTTGCCGAGGAAATCAGCAAGTTGAACACCAATGATGCGAAGCTTGGGCTGAGAGGAATTCAGCAGCGTGGTTACGTGGCATGGCCTTACCAGAAAATACATTCACAGGAAACCATGAACCCCCAACCAGGGCAAGAAAGCACTCCAGAGCTTGTGGAGCCATGAGTGGCCCCACAATTCAGCCCGTGTTTACGCACCAAATAGCTTGTTTCCAACAAGATGCGACCAAGTTCGATGAGAATACCACATGTTCGTGTAACTGACATGGATGCCGCATGCCTGCACACGAAGCACGCGCTCCAAACTGATGGGATGAGGTCGCAGGTGCAAAGCATGTGGTGATTGCGGATCATGCTGGGAGCGGAAAGACGCTGGCGTACCTCTTGCCAAGTATCCAGCGCATGCGCGAGAGGAAGACAGCAACGCAGGTCGGAGCGCCACGGCGTCCTGGAGCCCCAGGGTTGTGGTGGTTTGCCCAACGGAAGAGCTGTGTGCTCAAGTAATCATGAATTGCCGTGCACTCTCCAAGGTGCGCTGCCGCTTCGATGCATAGGAGGGAGTGGATGATACGGTTCCTCGACCATTGCATGCGATTGTGCTATCTGAACTTGCAGTTTTAGAGCATCACATCACATGCAGTGGTGATTGACAACAGCTTTCTGTGAGAGGTGCTTCGTAGGGCGATCTGTTGTGATCGACCTATTGGAGATTAGACTATGATTGTGTGACCGTAGATTTGGGTGGTTCACGATATGTGCCTTCCTTTTAGGGGACTACAAGTCGCACTGTGATTGAGGGCGTCACGTGTAGAGCATGTATCGCAGGCTGTCAAATTCAGCGCCAAAGCCTTCACAGGCGGGTTCAAGGTGTCGACACAAAGGGATATGCTGGAAGAGGGAGTGGATCTGGCGGTGTGTACGCCAGGGCGCCTACGTCAGCTCGTGGAGGCTGGATACCTTCGCCTTGACAATTGCAAGGTGTGTGTTTGCCGTGGTGTGGGTGCAATCCTGACACAGAACTGGCCCAATGCTTGAGGAAAAGTAATTGTGCGTCATGGCGTAACTACCAGCCCACCTTGATCGCCTGATAGCACTTGCAAGTGACGGTTCGCCTGGCCTTGCGGTTCTGGATTTGTTGACGTGATCGACGCTCTGTGTCTAATATAGTTTGCAGGCCTGGGATGTCAGCTTGCTGCATCTCTGGCATATGAGACGAGGGTCCGGTCGTCAATTAGTCATGCCCAACATAGTACGAGAGTTTATGTTGAACAAATCATGGCAAATAAGATTGGAGCTTTGCTTCCTACCGCTAGTCCCTGGCATGTTGCATCGGCAGCGGTTGTGCTGCGAATTTATAACGTAGTCAAAGTTCGAGGCCGCATGTGCGACCAGCTGCCAATGGCGCGTTTGCTGTCAGGCCATTGCTTGTTTTTTTCATCCCATATCCACATGCTGATTTAAAAGCACCACGAGATGCTCTGAGTGGGGCTCAAGAACACGCAGGCTTTGGTGCTGGACGAGGTGGACCGTCCCTTCTTGGGGAGCAGGGGGCTTTCATGGAGCAAGTCGTGCCACTCATCCAGTCAGCAGGCGAGCACACACGCTTCATCCTGGTCACAGCCACGCTCCCAGAGTCTGTGTACCAGCAGCTTCGACGGTTCTTCCCAGGCCTCGTCACGGCGATCGGCCCAAACCTGCACCGAACCGCTGTCGGCGTCACGGAGCAGTTGGTCGACTGCTCGGGCGGCACTGACATGACGTTTGAAGGTGGCACAAAGCGAAAGCTTGCCGCGATGTGGGCCGTGATTCAGCAGCACCGGTCCCGCGCACCATCATCTTTTGCAACAAGATCGACACATGCCGTGATGTCGAGAATTTCATTTCTCGCAAGGACAAGGGGGGGTTATCGATTGTTGCGTCTCCATACCCACGCAGCTGTTGCGCCTGATGTTCGCTCTGATGTGCTTCGCCAGTTTCTCCGCCCCCCTAAGCCACAGGAGCCTGCACAGGTCCTTATCTGCACAGACCGGTATGGGCCCTTCCTTCTTGAACTCGTACGAAGCCAAGTCTTGACGTAAATCCCTGCTGACAGTTGTGACAGGCCATCGTGTTTCGGTACTGTGGAACTTTGTGTGCGGAGAAGCGCATGAGCACTGTGGCTAACCATACCGCAAGTTGCACTGTTCCTGTAGTTTCTGAGTGAGCTTCCCCCGCCTGTATACAATCTTGCGGCTAGAGCAAATCAACGACTGCCTTTGTCATCAGCAGGCATCTACATATACGGATTTTTGGTTTGATTGGATTTTGTTGATGCAGGGCATCTCGAGGTATTTGACTCAGTTTACACGGAGCATGTCATTCTCTTTGACTTCCCCCGCGATCCATCAGAGTATGTGAGGCGCGTCGGCCGCACTGCTAGAGGTTCCAGCGGCCGGGGTTGTGGGTATCCGTCCTCGTCATGGGCCGGCAAGTGAAGCTGGCGAAAGAAATTATCGACCGCAATCAGAAAGGCCTGCCGATACACACTGTACCGACAGGAAACAGCACCCAAGATGCCGCTGCACGCTATCTGCAGTCTGAACCCCGGTCGACAGGGGCGCGATAGGCAGGGTTGTACCGTTGAAGCGATGGTTAGGGGTCGCAAGGGGTTGAGCCTTGAGGTTGGGGATGATCTTACATGGCCGTCTAATTGAAGTGGTTGTCTCTCCACTAAATTCTGTAAAAGTGTCTCCGTCTTCCAAGCTGTCATGGGACCCTGACGATATATTTAGCTCCCATGGCTCTTTTGAGGGTTTGACACACGACGCCCATTGATGTGGTGCTTCTGCTGAAAGTTGTGCAAGCCGAGTCATGTAATACTACAGAGTGCGGATTGCGTATGCTGAAAGCTGGCAGCACTCGTTTGCTGCTTGCGTGCACTCGTGCCAACCCAAACATAGTGCACATTGTACCGGTACAGAGTCAAGCGTTGATGCACCACATGGAATGTATTTGAATCGAGTTACATGGTCGCATTGGCCCTTGACGGAGCGCGTACAAACCATGCCAGGTCGAGCACTATCACTGTCGCATCTCGCAAGTTGAGAAGGAATCGATGCCATGACGCGCGCGTCTTCTCTACGTCTCTTCCGACCACTCTGGGGTCACGTAATGGAGGATGGTGGGCGTCACGCATTCGGCGACCTTGTGCCGCGTTTGAAGCAGCTAGGGTACTCAGGCGTCGAGTGTTCAGTGCAGCTTGCTCATCGGCTACCAAATTTCGCGCGCATTCTTGAAGAGAGCGACGTGGGCTGGGCACCTATTGTGTTCACAAGCGGCCCCATCGACGGGTGCAACCCGTTCCTTCCGGGTGCGCATACGACACACGCCAAGCTGCGAACGTGGTGTGGCATGTGTTTGAAGACTAGAAGGGACACGAGTACAAGAGGATTTTCAGACAACCTGTGCGGTTCGTCAAGTTGGCAAGTCATGTATCTGGATACCCACAGAACCATGTGTTTTGAGTCACCAGTCGCTGCGGACCAGTTGATGCTTGCCAAGCGATCGAGTCTTCTGGTGTGTGTAACAGCACAGATAGCAAAAACTTGCAGTACGGGGACAATGCTCTACTGCTTGACGTACGTAGCGAGTGGTGAATGACCAGTGCATGCCCTTGTAACGCATAGGCGTGACGACATGGCACTCATGCATGTTGTGCTGACGCTTACATGTTCGCAGGGGCCCCCCAAGCCGGACCTGGCAGTGCATGGACAACCCAGCTGGGAGCATGGACAGCGCAGATGCAAGCGATCCACCGCATCGGCGTGCCATGCAATCACATCAAGTTTGTGAACTCCTTCACTGGTCACGATTCCATGCGCTTGGACGATGCCTTACGTCTGTTCGAAGCCATGAACGCTCGCTCCATGGCGTACTGTCCAGCTCCCTTGCTTCATGAAACCCACCGCGGGCGTGTTTTGTATTCGCCTTGGGTGACGCGAGACCTGATTGAGGCGCTACCAGATACCCTGCTGGTGGCAGATTTCAGTCACTGGACCTGCGTCACGGAACGTAATCCTCCCGACAAAGACTTTGCTGCCGTGCCAAGCCATTTTGATCCTGATGCCATCGTCCGTGACTTGCTCACAGAGGCAGTCATGGCCATAGCAGGAAATGTGCGGCACATTCAGGGGCGCATAGGCTACGAGCAAGGACCACAAGTGATGGATCCCCGGCTACCGGAGGCTGGTGCACTGCTCCAGGGGTTTGAGAGGTGGTGGGACGTCGTATGGCGGCACCATCTCGCCGCTGGTGGGGGGACAGTGTGCACTTTTGCTCCCGAGCATGGGCCCCCACCGTATCAGCAGCTGCAATATCCGAATGAACCGCTGGAGAGCTCTCTCTCTCGTGCAGACGACATCAATGATTGGCTGGCCCAACGACAATTCCAGCGATTTCAACAATTGCAGTGCTCAGTGGCAAATGCATATGTGGCTTCGTAGTCTCATCTGGATTGTGTGCGTGTTGTCCTCTGGTAAGTTACCAGAGGACAGTTACCCGTCAAATCAGTACTAGAAGTAGAACTTCTAATAAACCGCCATTGGCAGTCTGGTTTGGAGACTATGCACATTTTGTTGCATTGCCTTCATGTGTTTACAATCAGTATTGCGAAGCAAACCTGCAAACAGCTGCTTTCCCTAGTTTGATTGCCATCTGGTTGCCAAAGAAAAGGGAAATAGCCATCATGACCAATGACTGTTCGCCAGGTTTTGGCGGGCTGTAGCCCCTGGATACTATCTCAGGGCCCTGGCCCAGGGCTGAGATAGCGTATTCTCGATTCGAGCTATTTTTCAGCTCGTCGTTGATGCCTTTCACTGCATCCTGCACAGAAACCATATTCGGTGCAATCTCGTTGCTGATACTAGTATCCACACGACAGACTGTGCTCTGCGGCAACGAATGCAAACAATTCTATAGAGTAGGGTCCAGGGTACAGTTTGTCGTTCAGGAGCTTATTGATAGCTGCCCTGCAATTCGCGGTCTGGTATCTTCCAACGAATGCAAATTTGCCGATATCAGCAGCGGTTTGTTCATCTTTCTATTGCTTGACAACATGGGATTCCACAAGTGGGCTTATCCAAAAGGTGTGGCTGTACGCTACAGCAACGAGGAAACGGCAATGTGTACGCGAGGGCGTTTTAACATGTTTTCTTTCTGCAGAAGTTTGGTCATCCATGGGGGGATGGTGGCCTGATCCAGTGCATTGGAAGAGGAACACGGCACTGGCCCTCGGGTACGTCGTTTTCAACAAACAAGTATCAGGCTGTCTGGAAACCGATTTACTATATACAGGTCCCGTCGCATATGTTTGCGCCTTTAGAATATTTGAGGTACCAGTGCACATTTGGGCATTGGCTCCCCTATCATGGAGCACCAACTCCACAAAGACTGTGTCCACATGCTCGCAACACACAATATACATAATGATATGCTAAATTCAATGCAGGGCGTGTATCGCGTTCTCGTTGTATGCGGCCTCAATCAGCTCAGAGTATGAGAGGAGAAGCCAAGTACCTTCTCGCCCGATCCCCTCGGAGCGTTGGGTTCATCAATTTCCGACTAAATCTGAAGAATGAGGCCTTCTATCTTTCAGTGTGGACGTGGATGTCCACATCAGGACACGAGAGACATACCTTCAAACCTTCTTATGACCAGCCATTTCCGGAGTTAAGAAGGCTTATGGAAGCGGAGCATCGCGATTGTTTGATGGAGCAAGATAGGGGAAGGAAGCTGGACGGGGGCAGCCAGATTTGATAGTTGTTTGGGTGCCCTAGCAATGATCAGTCGAGCTTCAGTGCTCCATGAGTTTTGTTCACTGCTTCTGAAACTTCTTGTTGTCCGCACGCACTTGGCGTGAGCACCAAGCATGATCATTAAGATGTGAAGCTTTATCTCCTGCTTGGTGCAGTGGTGGAGACACACATCCCCGAGGCTCCATCAGAATACCCTGTCCACATACTGGTACTAGTCTATTGGACTTTGTGTGAGTTGGCCCAGGGTTTGTCCAACATGATGAGGCTTGTATGGCCTCATGATATGTATGCATCATGAACAAGCTGCGCAACGGTGCCCTGCCAATGACTTGTTTGATCTCAGGGCGTGTGAGGATTTTGGGCTTTGTGATGACATGGCCAAGATTGCCCTTCAAGAAAGTCGTCCAAGATTTGACCACCTGCGGGTACATGCGGAACGGATCCCGGGCCTGCCAAGCATCCTACATCGCAAGACAATCCACATCACAAACCTCATGGCATATCGTCGTGGGTAGTAGCTTGCTGTTCAATATAGGGCGATATCCAACATGGGCCTAGTCCATGTTGGATATCGCCCCTGCTCACTTGCGCGCTGTGAAATCCAAGCTGAAGCATGGGGCATGTAACTTCTGATTCTCACATGTAAATGAAGTCAATGGACACATCATCGTTGTCATCATGAATGTCATCATGAATGAATATCAATTGACACATCGTCGATGTGTGTGTAAATCCACTCGCAAGTGCACATTTATCTGATAGAGTCTTATTACCAGTTGCGGTGAGCCTGTGCGCCGTATTTCGAGATACTAGGCCAAACCTTGTTGGAACATGAAGGGCATGCGCAGAATTCGCCGCAGTCTGCTTGCGGCTCGACTTATGCAACGTCAGCTGTATAATCATATCGAAAACTGTGAGCTTTCACCAATACCACTGGCAATGGTGCTGCAAGTTTTGCAGGATTTGCAAGTTCGCGAGAACCCTTTTGAATTTGGTAAACTAGTGTTCTAGATAACTCGCATGGATCTCCTCGCTCGGTAGCCTCTGCCAGAGCCTCTGGTGCCTCAAGGCTTTAGCTTGCATCGTATCCTTACAAACTTGCAGTAGACTAGTTCACAGATTTGACTGTGGCTTAGGCTGTCCGAGTTGGTTAATAAAAGCTTGTTATCTGTACGGACATTGCTGCGTCGAGTTTCGTTTATTTGAGTGCCCCCTCTTCAGCCGCTCTAGGCTTATTTTAAGGAAAGAAAGATTTTCTGTGTCCTATATCCAAGAGATTGCCTTTCCCTGACGACCGTGTCATCGTCGACCCTGCGTGTCCGTTCGCCTCTGTGCCTCCTCGCAATGCTTCCAAATCACAGGCCAAGCATCCTTCATCGACCTACAGGTCGCACAACCTTCAGAAATGATGAAAACATGGAGAAGGAGTATAAAGAGGAAATGGTACGGTGGAACACCCCTTGATGCAGTGAAGCTCCACCAACGAACACACGCTCTCAACAAACAGTCCTCGTGTTTGCCGCTGTCTGTTCGATTGTATAGATGCCGATGATATTATCATGTGGAGTCTGAGTTGAGCTACGTGGAGGCGTTCTCAACGCGAAAAGCGTCCACACTTTCACCAGCAACCTGATTCGGTCGTTATTGGCGCACGGGGCAGCCGCTTTACGCAAATCCGTATAAGATTATAGTCAGAATCCTGTCGTGTGTCCATTTGTCTTCGTGGTACACTGGCGGGCTCATATGTTGTTGTCTGAAAGTGATTTCAGCAAAGTTTATGGAAGCTGAGCGCATGCAATGCTGTACCTTACAGAGAGTGCTTGAGTCAGACTCAGTAACTTACAGAATGCGTTATGTACAGTGTTCTTACAATGATCCGAAACAAGGCTGCTTGACCATCTGACCCGTAAGGCCCAGGTCTAGCCACACTGTCTGTGACGTAGCCAGGGTTATTGCTTGTAACACAACAACGAAGCTCTGAATCGCCCATTTCCCCTTTTTGAACTCATGAAGGCATCTGGGCGAAAGGAAGCGTGTAAGAGCCATTGTTCTGAGCTCAGGGTATGTCTGGCGGTGCACTCTTGAGTGTGACATTGCCGAACATTCTACGAACATGTCATCTTGCTGTGATGTGAAGATGACTGCAGCCACATCCTTCCTGAAAACGGTGACTGCTGTATAGATGCGGTTAGCTGCAAAATCAGAGCGGAAAGCAGAGGCAGAAGATCGACTGAGGAGGGCTCTCTACCCGCAGCCAGAGGACATTTCCAACAACCGCAAAGAACTGCAGAGCACGATCGATCAGGCAGCCATCGAGCGCGCCGAGCTCCAAAAGCAGCAGCGTGAGGCCGATGAACGATGGGCCAAGGCTAATGACCACTTGAGGGCGGCCGACCCCCCTCGGCACCCTTGGGCTGCCTCGGCCATGGATTTTGCTGCCCACGTGCGTGCCTCGATGACAAATTTGAATGCGCAATATGGACATTGCCATGTTGGGCAAGCTTCCCCGACATAAAATGGCAAACATACTGCTGATGTGTTTGGTCAAAGCTCTTGTATGTCTTAGCGAACGCACATGGTCAGCCCTGTTATGGGTGACTCGACACAGTAATGCGTGTATGAAGGTGTGCAACCGGCGTTGCCCTTTTGCCCGTTCAAAAACTTGTTCGTCTCAGAATGGGCAAGGCCTTGACGGACAGTCTTACTTGCTACTGCACACTCCATTCATCTGCCTCAATTTCAGAATCAAACGCTTCACATGACATGACAAGCCCAAACAAATGATCAAGAAATTACGGAAGATTCGGAGAAGGTGTACATACATCTATGGAAAATGCACTTGGGCACTGGCAGCAATCAGCAAATACCACAACGTATTGTTATGTCATTGTAACACATTGGCAATCGTGGACCATGCTGTGTTGTCAGCTGCTTGTCTTATTCCCGACCAAACCAATACAACTGTCAAGAATGTAAGAGAACAGAAACAATGGAACTTTGGAACCATTGAACGTTGCACATCTCGCAAGATTTTCTTGAACCTGGTGGCTGTATGGGAAAGAAAGCCGTGTCTCACACCATGGATCCAAATGCAGAGTGACATGGCACGAAGGAGAGCCGCGGAGGAAGTGGCACGAGAGAACGAACGAGTGGCACGCCTCAAGAAGTTGGAGCTGCAGCGCCAGGACAGCGTGTCCAAGCACGACGCTCAGAAGGCGTTCCACACGGAGGAAAGCTGGTGGAATTATGGGGCAGCATCAGAGAAGGTGCGCTGGCAGGGAAGAAACAGCCACCCAAGCACCGAGCTGTGCTTTATGCAGAGTCCTTCACAGCTGTTTCGGTTCCGTACGACTGGAGGAGCAGTGCTCTACGTTGAAAGTGCAGACGCATGAACTGCAGGATTGAGCGCTTCAATTTTTGTGTCTCGATTCTTTTGGGCGTAGGAGAATCTATCCCCAACAAGTAGGAGTTGCCAATGTGCGTGTGGATGCGGCAGTGATGTAAAGGGGCACTATCATCATAAGACAGCCACAGGTTTTCTTATTTGATGATGATGTATGTTTTTACAACGCTACCGCATCCACATGGACATTGGCAACTCCAAGAATTACTTGGGAATCATTTCGTTGTGCTTTCTGTTGGCATATTGGCATGTTACGATATGGCATCGCAGATTTGTGTCCTGTGTACTGGCAGCCTACATAGACTAGTGAGTCATGCACAAGCTTCAAGGGATGGGACGCCGCCAGAACGGCAGATCTGTTGCCTTCCATGTGATGGACGGCCTCTATGGGATGCAGTGGATCGCGCCCGAGCACCGAGTCAGGGGGAAGGGCTGCCACACCGAGAAGAACGACGACTTGAAAGGCCAGGGCCTGCATCCATGGTCCTGGAAGCCCTCGGAGTTCTTGCACGGCGAAATGCAGCCCGATGTGCGGGCGGCAACCGACCAGCTGCAGCAGACGTCCGTTGCAGACCTGCGTGAGGGCGGACGGCCTCGTCAACACAGACCCGAGTACCACACCCAGAGCACGGGGAACCACTCATCCGACGCGCCGTACGCACACCACGATGACCCAGAGAACCTCCGCAACAGCACCCACAGTACGCAGCAGCAGGTACGTTTTGCGCGGCGCTTGTTTTGTTGCAGAGCCGATGCTCATTCTCTCCACGCAGCATGCACTCATGTATTGCACCTACACGTAGACTCGTCAGCCTGAGAATATTTCTAAGACGTCTGGGTGTAAGACTTAAGCAGTGTATGTGGGTGCCGTTCTCATCCCCCTTGAGATCCAATTGTTTGGATCAGGGTGCAAGTGTTGTGATACTGGTTGTCGTCTTGTCTTCACGTGCAGGTGGAGCAACCGCACATGCCACAGATCCTGAATGAACAAGCGCGCTGCGCCTTCCGTGAGCACGTCTAGTTGCCTCTCGCGACTGATTGCTTTGCTGGCAGTTACCTACTTGTGTTGTATCTCTTTTCTGTGTAGTTCATCGGCGCACATACGCACATGTCTTCGAGGCCCGGTGCTTGTTCCGCGTCCAGGGTTGACAATGAAGCTGGCCTTGCAGCAGTCCATGGCTGAGAGAGTCGAGGGTGCACCGTTTGCAACGAACGATTCTATGCCAGCACCGGCCGAGCCCCTGCATCTGACGCGACGCCACTTCCACACATCATCACACACCGGCGCCCCCTTCTACACAGACCCGAAGGGCCAGGATCAGCAGCCACTGACGCAAGCCCCCCAAAAGCTCTCGCAGCGCGGAGGACGTGGACTCGATGAGTACAGCGCTTCGGCCCGTGCGCCGGTCTCTGCCACTCAGGCGTTGCAAGCCCCCTTTGGGCGCGACGACCAGCTGCAGAAACCCTCGCGGAGCGTCCACAACCTCGCAGCCACTTGCCCCTTTGGACGTGATGACTTGGCACCCGCAGCAAGTTTACTCCCTCCCCCAGCTCCTTATCCATATGCAAGGTGCGTTCACACGGACTGCCCATACTCCGGCAGCGTGCCCCTCTGTCCCCTGCTCTCGATGATGGCAGGTGAATAACCCACACCAGTTCTGATTCCCAAGTAGTTCTTGGAGTTGCCAATGTAGATGCAGTAGCGTTGTAAAGAGATACACGATCATCATCAGGTCTGCCTTACCGGGAGTGGGCACGTTGAGAGTGAGAAACCTGGGATATCGCGAGCGTAAGAGCTGTCCAGGGCACCTTGGGTG
>NW_028323616.1:0-37320 GCF_984573655.1 Nuphar pumila | reverse complement strand
AGGGCCCGTGGCCAGCATGCAAGGACGTTAGTTTGATCTGTTTGGTGAAGAACAGCACTGATAGCGGTGGGAAAACCTGATTGTCACCGGAGGAATTGCATTCTGCGGGATTGAATGCCTGCAAGAACGTCACCTGGCGAGCAGATTGAAATGTTGTAGTAACTGCAAAACTGCACCAACTCGAGTATGTATCAAGCAAGAGGTCCCACTTTAAGTAAGCAAGACTGCATCATGAGTGAATACAGGACGAGTCTCCAAAATGCCAGACTGCATCCTGATGATCCCGTCACGAAATGCAAACTCAGTCCCAGCCATAAAGTGCCACTGCCACTGCCACTGCCACTTTACTGTGCCCTGTATTCACTCATGACAAGGGGATCATCACGATGGGGATAGCGAGGCACATTGCTGAAAGGTATCTATGAGTCTTGGACGGGAAACGTACCGTTCATGCTTGGCTGCTTCAAGCAAGGCATTGGCTCTGTCCATGAAACCCAGACTATAAAAGTTCTGAGACGTTTGAAGCAGGGAGTCTGTGAGATCCATTATCTGCCGACTTCTCTGCTCGGAACCCCGGAGCAGAGGTGCAGCGTCCAAATCAACAACGGCAGCCGTAACATCTTCGAAGTCGGATGTTCGGTAGCTGAATTGCAAGTCCACTGGCGCCGGAATCGATGGGAACCATGCACCTGTGCAAAATTCAGGGGTGACTGCCGTGACTGGTTTCGAAAGCGCAATTTGAGTCAAATTTGACATCAATATCAGAATCAGTAAATGGCTGCCTCGTCCGTCGTCAACACCGTCGCGTTCGGTTGCAGTATACCTCTTCTGCGCGCCTTAAGAGTGACCAATGTTAGTTGCAATCGGAAGAGACTTCTCGGCAGTGTCAAAGTATTTGACAGTGGCGAGGAGTCTCTTCTGATTGCAATCGACATTGGTCACTCTCGAGACGCGCAAACAAGGTATATTGCAATTAAACGCAACGGTGTTGACACGAGGCAGCCATTTGCTGATATCAATGTCCCGTGCGTAATCCTGCGCATCATCAATGCCTAATCACCCTCGACTTTCTCATTTGCGTGCACAATTCGTTTCGCCACCATCCGCATTGCGCAAGACCTACGCAAGGCCCTGCATCTGACTGAATGTCTCGATGTGTGTCGTGACACGCATGCATGGGACTCGTCGACGATATCCAGATATCCGTGTCACAGCAGCCAAGAGGCAACGCGCTGGACAGGACAGTTGCACAATTCAACGGCAGCTTGGACGGCTGATAATACATCTTTCTACAACGTTAGCGCACCAACATGGCAACTCGTTGTCAATCCATTTGTAACTTGGGAATAAGCACCTCGGTCTGCCAGTTCCTGAGCGGCTGACTTGTTGCTTTGTAACCCACTTTCCGAGGCCAGCAGAAGCACAACATTGCTCGCCACAATCTCCATGGCCGCGTCTGCGTCGTTCACCAAGTTTTGAGCATGATTGAGCAGACCGCCTCTGCCGCCATCGTCGACGCTACCCTGTGCAAGGCGGCGCCCAAAGTATGTTCCGGAAGTCTTCACTGAGCACGACGACACCACGCCAGTTGCCGTGCTCCTTACCGAGGTCAGAGGGGACAGCATGCTGGTGAGTTGCAGGATAGGCCCTATGACCGGCCATGATGATGCAGCTTGCGGATTGCTCTTGATCGCTGGAATGTTACTGACCGCTGCAGAGACCATCTCCTATGGATCAGAAGTGGACAGGGAAAAGAAAGATAAGTCTGATATCTAGATCATCGACAATTTCGATCATATCTGATCCAAATTTCCATGGATCAGAAGTGGATGTATGCTCACTGCTGCGCATTGCTGCAGGCTCGGGACATTGATTTCGCCAGAAGGGCATTAGAGCCCCATTTTTGCCCCCAAGTCATGCATGATCAGGCATCGCGACCCGCAAATACAGATTGGCGAAACACTGGTGCAGGAACGGAGCAGTTTCCGCTCAAAACCGATTTGAATTGTTTCGTGAACCAACTCACACCGTTTGACCCCTTGCTAGGTGTGGACTGCAGACGCTATGACCAAAGGTGTGCGATGCCACAACGACATGAAAGCAAGTCAAATCCATTGGACCATAGATTACGCGTTCTTGGCACGCCTGAGCAGTCGATTCTTCACAAACTAGTCCACTCCGAAGGGTCGGCGTTAACGCTCGGATAGTGGCACACACGGCTTATGCTAAACAGCATCAACCTGCAGTCATAGCTGCCACAGTCAAGGGAGTATGACTGCATCCATAAGCGGTCGTGTAGTAGATCGATGTATTCACTGTTGCATCGGAGGCAGAGATTTACATATACTGCTGAGGCAGTGAGTTGGCAAAATGGGTTCGACCCACGTTTTTGTTTCAAACATTCATGCATTTTCAGGCATCGCGGCCCGGAAATTGCAGGGTCTGGCAAAATGCTGCGTTGAATGGCATATTTGTGCACAGAAACAACAGGTTGTAAGGCACCTTGTGCATGAAGTACCTCACACACAAGGTCCTCCTTCTGCCAAGGTGGACTGCTAAGCAGGCTGCGAAGCTCCCGCAGACAAAAGGAGGCCTAAACGTACCTTGCCCGATTGAGAGGGCGCAGTTCACGACCAGGCCGCATATGCACGTGTTCCCAGCCACAGCAGTATTCATGGCATATACAACGTACTTGCTGACATCAGGAGACGCCGCAGTTTTACTCACTGCCACGCTAGCTGCGGCAACATTGATGATTCCGCCGAGGAAACCCCCTGCGCTGCTGACAGCATATGCTCCTGTGGTCACAGTCATTTTGTCCTTCAAATCACCTGATCCAATTGCACCGAACTTCCCCCAGTGCCCATCAGATGCCTTGTTCCAGCCTGCACTGCTGTCCCAATTAACGCTGACTGCAACAGCTGGGGCCTTCACAGAGGAGTAAGCTCCATCAGCCACTTGATAAATGTAGCTATCTGCAGGCGCACGGAGGGGTGGTGGGCTGTAGGGACGCGGGGGAGGTGGACTTGTTGGTAGGGGGCTTGGTATTGGTGGGGGTGGGGGACGTGTTGGTGGTGGCCTTGGTGGAGGCGGCATAGGTGGAGGGGGCCTGGGTGGCGGGCGAGGCGGTGGGGATGGTGGGGGCGGACTTGGCGGGGGGGGTGGCGCAGGGGGATGTGGTGGAGGGGGCCATGGAGGAGGGGGCGGCGATGGAGTCGGCGGCGTAGGGGGTGATGGTGGGGGAGGTGTTGGGGGTGGTGGGCGTGGGGGTGGGGGGGGTTGTGGGGGAGGAGGGGTGGGAGGTGGTGGTGATGGCGGAGGTTGATATACTGTGGGAGGAGGTGCTGGAGGAGGGGGTGGCAAGGGAGGAGGGGGGTGAGGAGGTGGCGGGGAGGGCGGATGTGGGGGAGGCGGTGCTGGTGGCGGGGGCGGTAATGGGGGAGGGGGGTATGGTGGGGTGGGAGGGGGAGGAAACGGAGGAGGGGGTTTGGGGGGAGGGGGCTGGGGCGGCGATGGAGGCGGGGGTGCTGGCGGCGGAGGGGCCGGTGGCGACCGTGGGGGTGGGGGGGGCAATGGAGGAGGGGGGGCTGGTGGAGGAGACGGCGGTGGGGGCCTTGGAGGATGGGGAGGAGAGGGAGGAGGTGGAGTAGGAGGAAGGGGAGGACTGGGCACTGGTGGAGGGGGGTTCGGTGGAGGAGGAGAAGGAGGAGGGGCTATTTGAAGAGGTGGGGGTGCTGGGGGAGGAGAAGGTGGGGGAGGAGAACTCGATGAAGGGGGTGGCAACGGAGGGGGTTGAGGGGGCGGAGGCGGAGCAGGTGGCAAGGCAGGGGACAAAAAATGTGTGATCGGTGGTGGATTTGGAGGTGGAGGACGAGGAGGGGGGGCGTAAAACGGAGGGGGGGGTGGAGGAGGCAACGATGGAGGATCAGGAGGTGGAGAAGGCGAAGGAGGTGGTGATGGTGGGCGAATTGGTGGAGGTAGAGGTGGCGGAGAAGGCGGAGAGGGTGGAGGCGCAGGCGGTGATGGGCTAGGTGGGAATGGTGGAAGCAGACTTGGGCTTGGGTTTGTAGGGGGGTTTGATGAGGGAGGCTTGGGTGTCAGCGATGCTTGTTGGTTGGAATTGAAATTCGATACGCTGTCGAATAAGCCAACAGCATTGTCAAGGATGCAACCATACAGTCGCAGCGTTGACAGAACGTCCAGGTCCGTTATGTAACCGTCCTTATTGATGTCCCAGGCGTCCCGGACTGTTTTCGTTGACTGTTCCACATTGAGGCTTGTCACCGTGCCTGTTGTTCCTGGACGGCCTGCAGATCGCCCTGTGTTTGGCACTCGGTCCATAACCTGTTCAAGGTCCCAAGTAGCGCTTGGAGTTCCCATGCCCCTGAGGATCCAGGCAGTGTTGCTAACCTATACCCCAGCATCATGCAGTCTCCTGAACTGGTGTGGCGGGGGCCGCACATGATGATGATGTATCGATTTACAACAATACCGCATCCACATAGACATTGGCAATTCCAAAAATTACTTGGTAATCAGACATGCCCGTGAAATTAGCCACGCGAAACTCCTTATCGGAAATGATGCATATTCTCAGTCATTGCAATCAGAGCTGGGATGCACCTGCTCCAGCTCTGCTTTAACAAGGTGCATACAAAAAGATTCACAGGAGACCCCAACCATGCAGCCGTCATGAGGGGAACTCTCAAAACCGCACCGAAAGAGGCCAAATAATGAAAGTGCAGCCTGCGCCAACACGGTGCTGCGTCACGCACGGCGCTGATTGTCTGTTTGCGCTAGCGTTGATCACGATCGCATCTGTCAGCCTGCATCAAATTAAGCACAGTGATGAGCGCTAGCGCAGCGCTGGTCATGACCACACCTGACAGTCCCCTCATAACGTCCATTGACAGGCCGGGCGAACTGTTGATCATCCCGGATAGAAGTGGACGGCAGCGGCCGCGAACAAATGCTCCAAAATCCGTATCGGCCATGGTCCTTAAGGGGCCCAAGACCTTGCCAACCCTGTCGAATTCCTCGTTAAATGCCGTCCACAAGCGATCGGCTGGCAGTGTAAACATCCGAGCATCTGAGAGCAGCTCCCCAAGTTCAGACACGTCCATTGCTCCATCATTGTTTCTGTCCCATGCCTCGTGCCCCTCCGGACTCGCATCCAGCTTTCCGCTCACGGTTTGCAGGTGTGTCTGCATGAAGCGTGCTTCGTGTGAACGCACTTTGGTGCGGGCACTTGCTCATGCTCCAATGTTAGGTTTGAAATCGCCTGTAACAGAACCTGGTCATGGGAGCTGTCCATATGCTTTTCATGTGTAGTTGCATTTCTTCTTCAGCTGTGTCTACGAGACAGAGGACGTACGTGGCAATGATTGGGGCATTATATTGTGCTCACAACATCTGAACTCCTGATCTGGTCAGCTCTAGATCGGTGCGTGGCGGCGAGGGGTGCATAGCCAGCAACAACATGATGTTATGGAGACACTTTGTCAGGGGGCGTGGGGTGGACTTCGACCGAAAGACGGCAAACTTTGCATATGAATCTGGTCGAATCAGAGAAAATGCGTTAGGCACCGGGTCTGCCATCTGCGGATGAGCAATCTCGAAAGGCGAAGACAGCCCCTGCATCGAGCAGGCTAGCTAACTACATGGTCGAAAGAAGTTTGTGACTCAGACCAAGTAGGATTGCGCACGTCACTGCTGCTCGTGCTAAGCTGACCCACAACTACGGTCACGTGGGATATACATTGAAAGCCATTTTGGAATGTGGTGAATGAGATTGTGCACATGTTTGTTGTAAACAATTCGTCGTCGCTAACTCACAGCGATGTCAGGGTGTGTGCCAAGTGACACGGCACAAGCTTACAAAGGCGTTGCAGTGCATGTATGAATGTATCTAACTTGAATGTGCTGACGCTGATTAAAGCATGTGAAACAGCCTATTGGAGGTTGATGCATGTCTGCTGCAGAAAGGAAATCAAAACACATTGAAAAATAAGCTGTATGCGAGGTGAGAAAGTGAGAATGTGGCATGGGAAACATGCCTGCTCAAGGGCAATGTCAGCTGTGAGCTTCTGTAGAAGCGCTCGGTTCACATCTTCCAGCGTTCCCATCTCTGCTACAAGCTGTCCCTCTTCCACAACAAACGTAACATGCAGGCGTGGTATGGTAAGTTGAAGAGCTTGCACAGTTTTCTCGCCCTGGCTGGAAGTCATATGGACGGACATGGAATTATCTTGAATACTGATGCCAAGGATGGTGGCATTCTGGAGTAACGTCAACCCGTTTTCTGTCACTATCTTTGCAGAGCCAGACCTGCGAAACAAGCGTCGTGTCATACACCACACAAGAAGAGTGACCGACCAGAGTGGCGATACCACAGAGACGTCATGACCCTGAGAAACCCATTACAATACCTGTCAAAGTGGATGAATTCACAGAGTACACACATTGAAAGAGCTTCCCTCAAGTGCAAATACGTTGTTTATGTTACTTTACACCTCTTTATTTGGTTCACACACACAACGTTGTGGCTGCATGCACTTGGCATAAACGAGGCATGATTCAGCTCAGAAGTTGCTTACTCAATCTGCATACCTGTTAATACAAAATTGCATGTTTTGTTCGTCAAGGCTTGTGTACAATGATGCCGATTGCGCCGCGACAAAGAAGCATGCAATATGCAAAGGTCCAAGTCAACAGTCCGCCTGTTCCCCGGGCCGGCCATCCTGGGCCTGAGGCCGAAGGTCCCTGGGTACGTCTCCCTCGTCGTGTTTCGCAGGGGACCTGGCATGATTCCCGATCGATGTATGTATTCAGTTAAGACAGCAACATCAGACAAGGGACAATGCGCACTCAAGCTCTGCAGCCAAGTCCACAGAAGTTGAGCCATCGTTGTCTGGAAAGGTCTTGCCGTAGCCTAGCACTACATGCATGTCCTCAGTGAGGATCAGTGCCGTTTGTCGGACTTTCTGGAGCTGCTCAGTAGCCCCTGCCCGCCTCAAGTCAGACATGATGTTGAACTCGTGATTCAGAAGTCCCGATGTACCATTCACTGCCACTTCTGAGCTCTTCACCTGCGAAGCGGCCATGTCCTGGGCCTCCTTGAGTTGTGCCTTCAAGGATGCCAACAACGAGTTCCGATCCTCAGTTTGGTTCGTAGTCATTCCTTGTAGATCTTTGTAAAAGGCCAGCTGCCGCCGAGTGGCTTGGATGCTGCTGATGGACTTGTCCATCTCCTGAAGACAGAGAACTGCCTGTAACGCCCATCATGCAGCGCCAGCTAGTTTGGTTATGCACAGAGCATGTGCTCATGGTGCACTCTCTGTGTAAGAGTACGTGCACTTCGTGTGCTTTTGTGTGCTTTTGGAGTGCTAAACATACACACAAAGTACAGTGTTAGCTCAATCAAGTACACCAGCTGCACATTCCACGGTCTTCATAGTCAGTCTTACTAGGTTAGAGGAACTCTGCTGAAATGAACTCACTCTGAATGGAGTGAGCTTCCAAGAGTTCCAGCCGAAGTCGAAATGTACCTGATCCATCCGTCCTACCGTCAAGTGCTACAGATCACGACACGCTGGTAGTGCTTCGTCAGACGCTGCCATTTTCCGGGTCCAGATGCCCGAAAATGCATGGATTTTCGGGACGATAATGGGGGTCGGAACCCATCCTCCCAGTGCACTGCACGCTGGTGTGAGCAAAGCAGCCGGTGGTGACTCCGAATCACAACCTCGTGCGCTTACCTGAATGATTGTCAGGTGCTCTCGCAGGAGCTCCTCGTACTGCATGAGGGTGGTGCGCCTCACGATGTTTCTATTGCTCGTGAATGCCGACACGTTCTGGTTGGATAGCTGCGCCAGGTCACATCCCAGATCAGTCATATTTCTCTGTATCGAGGAGCTGTAGCTGCCCAGCTGGCCCTGCAAGGCGCAGACAGCTCCGAACTGTTGATTCGCGGCCTTGAAGTCTCTGTTGAAGCTACTGTACATGCCTGCAAAGCACACCACACAAGTTGGCCAAATCACTGCTTCCCCAGGATGGGTTTCGACGCCCATTTTCGTCCCCAAAATTCATGCAATTTCGGGCATCTGGACCCAAAAAATGATAGGGTCTGGCAAATCACTGCGCTACATGTGGTTAGCAAGCCCATTGACTCCATCAAAGAGGTGATACAGCAGCATTGACAAATTGCCCTGTAGGTCACGCCATCGGCATATATGTTTGGATAGCTGGTTTGACCGCATTGCAACAATATACTTATACTGCATGCAGCTCGCATGCCTGGTTGCCGTTCCGCATGTATTGCTCACTTGGCTTGGCTATCTTGTGCTACCAGCTCATTTGAAGTTGGCTTTCTGGTACTGTGGCGAATTCAGCACTTCGCGAAGCGCCAGGAGCCTTAAAATGCATAAAGCCTGGGGAGAAAAACGGGGATGAATGCGCATTCTGGCTAAGTGCCGTGCCTTTTTGTCCCATGCGTTGTCTATTTTTCAATTCATTAAGAGGATTGCGAACTGTTGGGATGAACCCAACGAGTCAGCACGATGAGAGGCATGGTCCGGGGAGTAGGTTCCGGCCAGTGAGGGCAGGGTCGAGTCCTGCTTGTCTTACCAAACTCTTGACGCATGCATACTACTTCCTTTCACACGTACCCTGAGTGATGCCGCGAGACATGAGCTGCAGAAAGTCGCCACCATCGTAACAGCAGTCTGCCACATTGCAATCCTCATCAGCGAAGCCATTCCGATGTTTGAACTCAGGCACTCTGCCGAGCAGTCAGGCTGACAGCTTGTGAAATTGTAGTCACTTTTGGACTGGCCATCCCCATTGGACCACACCGAAAGAAGACCTGTGAAAACAAAAAACCCAAGCTTAGTCATGAAGGAGGTGGTGCGCGTACGCCAAGAAAGCCGCTGATTCAGTTTCATTGCCTATGTTTCGAAGTCTTGAATTTACTGTGAAAGCAGTGATTGCTTCGCTGGGACGCGGCCCAATCCCATTTCTTCCTCAAACCATCATGCATTTTCCAGGCATCTGGAACTGCGAATCTCGAGGCCTGATAAAAGGGCTGCCTGTAGGACTGGTATAGCTCCCTGTTCCCATTTCAGTTGCTCTCACCACGGCGCGATATGCCTCGTACGCCGGCCAATGCATTGCAGCATAAATCCCAATGTCAGGAGGTACGACTTGACACATCCGTATAACATTGCTCCGTCTACGCAGGGCTAGGTGAAGTACGTTACGCCATTTCTATGTAGACTATGCACTCGTTCCTGCACGCATAGCACAGATGCATACCCAAAACAGGTTAATGGTGCAGCCTCCTGCTCCGAAGTACAAGCGTCGACAATGCTGTCAATGCTACGAGCAGCCAATGGCCTCGGGCGACACCGCATGCACCGCACCTTCCACACTCTTGTGTTTGATCGGTACGCTCGTCACCCCCCCCGATTCCAGTCAGCTCTAATGATTGACACACGCTCCCAACTCCGCAGAGCCCTGTGAGAACAGCAGAGAGAAGCTGCTGACCGTACCTTCCACACACTTGCGTTTAAACAACGCTGCAGTGCAATCTCCCTTCTCTGGTGGCTTTGAAGAAGTGAAGAAGAGCTGTGGCGGCTGATCTTCCGTGCATTTTGGACCCCGCTGACAGTCTGCCTCAAAGATCGGACGAGATGCGTTTGTGGGATTGCAGGCAGCCGTTTCACACGCATCGCGGCTCACCCAATCTGTCAAGTTGCCCTGAACGCATCTCCGCTGCAGAGTGATCGCTTGAGATGGGAGGCACTCCACCGATGAGTACCTGCAATTCGGCACTCCTGGACAGATTGCTAGCAATCGAAGGGCAAACACACTATACATAAATGCCATGCGGATGCAGTAGTGTTGAACAAAGATACATCTTATGGCAGACAGGATTGGAGTCTGTGCTTTCCAAGGTCAATCGTTGAACAAGCACAATGCTGTAGTCTGGTTTAACGATGCGTCACCACATCACGTGCCTTTGGGCCTTTCTGGTGTAAAGATACATCACAGCATGTGCCTTTCAACACCAACGCGCAATCGCATTGTGTGGCAGCACACTCAGGGACACAAATTGTGAAGCGCAGCGGAGCCTCTCACCCTTGTGCAACTTCCGTCTCTGAATCGACGAGTCCATTGTCGCAGGACACCGAGCAGGTTTCGAATGGGAAGTCTGACGAAATAACAGTTCGAGGCGACCATGCCATATGAAGCGAGTCGCCATCTCTCAGGCATGTCTGAACAGCCTGGGTCCCCTTGCAGGTCTGTCCCAGTGGTACTTCCCGTTGGGAGTAGACAGTCACGTTTCGTTTCTTTCCGTCCAGCCAAACTGGCAGCGTGTCCAGGGATTCAAGCGAGCCTGCAGAGCAATGTAACGCTTTTAGTATCACAAAATTTGTCTACATTTCTCCCCAATCACCAAGCGTTGCAACGCGGCAGGACACAAACTGGCCTGGCATTGGTTCATAGCTTTTATTTTCACCGCTCTAGGTACCCTGCTGACCCAAGAAATCACTCATTATTTGGCAGAGTTGATGACAGAGTTAATCACTTACATTTCCATTGATAAAAACAGCCTTGCATTGTTCCCTGCTGGTTGCGAAGGGCTCTGTATAAACTTTGCATATGGAACAAGACCTCATTGCTGAGCTCGTGCCCGTCGACGGTGTTAACAACAACCTCTCCTCCACTTCTGCTGATAGCAGCTTCTATCGAGGAAGAAGATAGAAGCTGCTATCAGCTTCGATCGGGGCGGGTTATATCGTCCACTACAATCAAGCGGCGCCATTACGGGTCCAAAGCACCTGATAAGCTAAATCTGGGGTGTTTAAGGGATCCAACTGGGGCATTTGCCAGGCATATAACTATGCTAGGCTGAAGTGCGCACCTTCATCAGAAGGGCAGGAGACAAGGCATGAAGCGTGCAGGTCCAGGTCCGGGGTAGAAGGTGTGAGAACGCCGTTGTCACACTTTTGTGCCATCTGCACTTTCCGTCTCTCACAGGAATCAAGCCCCACCGCATCGGCTTGGTAAGGAATGTGGGTCCGCACGTAGCCAATTATGTTCAGCGTCGCCCCATGCTTCACATACACAGGATTTCGAAAGTTTGCAGTGGACAACAGATACGTATTTTCCGCTTGACTCATGTTTGTGACTGGGACAATGTAGATTGAGGCGCAGTTCTCGAAGCAGGTGCTTGTGAATGGGCCTGTGTAGCTCCATGGTCCATAGCCGGTGGGATTTGTAGCTGTTTGGCCCACGCACTTGCGTGCACGGCTGATTTCCAAGCTACTGCACGTGCTGCCTGGTGGCGGGCTATCTGCTGTATAGCCGGCCTCAACTTCGGCGGCACGCGTGCAGTTTTGAGCGCAATCGGCCCCATCGAAGCTACAGGCACTCGCCTGCCGGCAAGCATCTGCACATGGCATTGTATCCAGAATATTCGCACCATCTTGCATTCCAGATACGTGTGATTTGGGGTTGAGATGCCAAGACAATTTTTGAACGATACATGCAAAATTGACGCGCTGAGGCTTCTGGTCGAAATCGAAAAGTGCACAACCGTCTTACCATCCTTCCAAAGCATCGAATGGAGTACTACGGGCATATCTCGGCTCAATACATGCCCATTGGAAAGACAATTGTCCGTTCTGGTCAAGGGGAGGAAGTGGCCAGCGCATCAAGTGGCCAGCGCATGACAGTAGTGTCGCCTCGTGACAACGCAGGCAGCACAGAGGCAGACAAACAGCGCTTCCGCAGTACAACAAAGCTGAGACGTGCAATCAAGACATCTCGCCAGCACAGCTGCCTGAACTGGCCAAACAAAGCTTGCACTCCTGACGGCATGCAAGGGGGCCGCACTATCGCAGTAGCCATCATTGACCCAGGATGACAAACAGCCTGGAGCGCAAGAACCCGCAGCACTTGTCCCATCGGAGCAGCTGCGTCCGAAGAAACAGGCAATTCCTGCCGCTGGAGGCGGCGGTGGGATAGTAGGTTTCGGTGGACTCGGGGGGGTGGGATCTGAATGCCATTCCAGCTCTATTTGTTCTCTCCGATTCTTGGTTGACCATGCGGGTTCAGTTCTCTGCCTCCCGTCAAAGCGTGCGTTTTTTTCATGGTGTTACACCCATGCTATACCCCAGATTGCAGCCACACAAGGTGCTGTGCAGTCACTGATGCTTGCCTGGTAGAGAAGTGGCCTGGTGTTAGCCATCGTCCCTATCAGCCCTCACTCAACAAGCAACAACTGGTAGGTCAGTGCCGACATTGCCATGTTTTGCAATGCAAGAACGGCCTGCTATGTGCGGATACATCCACAATATATGGCGTCTTCTATGCATATGAGGCGTCCGAACCCAAGCGGACTTCATGTAAATTGCAGCAGATTTACAGTATGAAGATTTTGTACATGACTATAACCATGATTTAACCCATTGGATGAGCAAGCTCACAAAGTCCCGTTTTAAATCACATCACTCCAATCACATTGGTTTGTCAAGGCGGATCCGATGCCGAAGTCTGAATTGATGCAGTGTGGTGCTAGGAGCATTCAGGAATTCATGCAGCCAATAAGGCCGTATGGTTGGTATACTTTACGGTTGGTATACTTGCGGTAGTGTTGTAAAAAGATACATCATCATACTTTACCCGCAATTGTGCGGTCTAGAAAGCACACTGGCTGTACGCACCGCAGGTGACCACGAGCTTGGGGAACTGCTTCTCGTTGTACAGGTGCTTGGTGTTGTACACTGTGGCAATAAAGTCGTACGCAAATACCAAAGGAGCTCGCGTGCTGAATCCCACGGTCAGCATGTAGCATCCAGCCGCAAGCTCATTGCTGCTCACCATGTCGAGCCCGGACCAGTACTGCCACGTCCCTGAATTCGATTCTAGGCATGTCTTCTGGCTGCCTTCCAGAGAGAGGTACACTTCTCCATCGGGGTGATTGTTATTGCGGGGTGTGATGGAAAGCGTGATCCGTGAGGGCGAGTTGATGCATAGAGAGTGGAACGTGAAGGCGCGGCCTTGCTCTGGTGTGGCCCAGCAGCCGGTAGCGAGAGTGCTTGGACGCGCATCGCCGTGGAGAGTGTATGAGCTGTTGAAGTACGCGGGGATGGCGTCCTGTTGTGCAATGGGTTGAAAGCACAGGGGGGATTCTGGGGTCAGCCCCCCGGACCTTGCAGCTGCCACTGCACAGCATTTTAACTTGCAAACATGGCGGAACATGCATGTTAACTTCCAACCCACCGGGCGACACCCAGCATGCTCAGCAGCTGCACAATTGAGGAACTGCAGGGTATTAATTCAAGGAGTCAGCTTTTAAACATGGAATTTTGGTAGGGGAAGGTAGGGGATTCGGATTCAATGAGCTCATTTGTGATGAAAGCAGTAAGGGGTGTTTGAAATATTTGAGCTTGTTTGTGAGGAATGATGTCGTGCCAGTACGATCCTTCAAAGGCTGACAAAGTGACAACGAGATTTGGGTTTTTGGCATTACATGATGCGCATCAGATGCACACTCAGGGCGGCATGCTTGCAAACTACGTCATGCAACATTTCTGAGGCGCTTGGATCTTGCCTTGCTGCATGCAGAGGAGGTTAATACGAGAGCATACACAGTGCTCCGTCGGAACGGGTTTCGATCCCCATTTTTGTCCCGTTTACATGTATTTTTGGGTACATGGACCCAAATATCAGAGGGTCTAGCGAAACACTGAGCATAGCCATCGCATGAGCGAACAAGGATTGTCGCTCCGTTTTTGCTCAGTCAAGGATGGTGAATCATCGACATTGAACAAGGGCTAGAAAAATTGCGTATATGTTGGTGTGTGCCCGAACATGGACATATTTGCCGATTGCGGTGACAAATTCTGTTCAGAATACGTTGGTGGCCGGACACGGACATGTCCATGTAGATGCGGTAGGGTTGTAAAACGATACAGCATCATTACATGGCAGGCAGGAAACTTACATGAGATATTGAGGCAGACTGCCAGAGCTGCTGTGAGGGTCCATGCTAGAATGCCCGAGGCGCGACCCTTAGGATATATCACACAAAGACCTTGGACAGGCATGCTTCTACTTCTGCCACTGCTGTTCCCTCAATGGCCGTGTGCCCAGTCCCCTTGAGGGGCCCTTGCCGATGCAGCGGAGGGGCTAGGAGTCATTTTGATATGGGGCAGCAGGCTAACATTGCATTGTGCCATTGTCATCGGTTGCCACACAAAGCCTCTTCTCCAAAATCCTCGCAGTGCCAATTAATAGCCCACCGAGCAGGTGCAGGCCCGTGTGCCAAGACTCCTCACCTCCTCGCTGCAATATAGTGCATCAACTTACATTGAATGCTATGCAATCTCAGGTGTCTGACCTAGTTGGATCGTTCACCACCCATAAATCATTTGGGTTTGGTTCAGGCATGTTGCGTCCAGCAAGCTTCTTCATTGTGCAGGTCTGAGTCTAAGTCATTGCGTTTTGTTTGTCAATTCTGATTCCTTTAATGCACCAAATCCAGGCAGTGGGTGTATAAATTTAGATCCGAGCATTGTTACCCACACCATCGTAGTTGTGCTGAACTGGACTGAATGGGGATTACAAGCCGGTGCAAAGTGCATACTGCAAGTGGATTCACATCATACATTGGAGGCGGAGTTGAACTGCATTGCAGTAAAGAGGCCAAGCGACCTTGGCTTGGGGGGGAACCTCACATGTGCTTTTGTGCACAACCCCCAGTACCATTCCCGAGAACTGGAACAGCACAACTAGCTGATCATAGAGGCTCGTAGGTCCTGATTTGTGAGCGATGTTTCTATTAAATCACTTGTGATTGTGTACATTCTGCCATGTTTCATATGCTGCATGTAATCGCAGCGCATGCAGTGCGCGTGCTAGTTGGGATGTGCCTATTGGTTGACAGCACACACCTTGTCGCATTTTATTGGCTGTCGCAAGCTCAATGACACCGTCCACGAATGTAAGATATAATGTGGTCATTAAGACGTGATTTCACTGTGAATTACCTTTTCTGCGTGTTCTGATGTCCGTCGTTTGGGGGCATAGGCTCGCAGACACGAACCGTCACATGACGAATAACATATCTTCAGATGGCAAATTGTTCAACCCACACGAAATGACATACAATAAACATACAGAAAGTGGATGATTCAACATGCTCATCCCCGCGTGTTCAGACAACCGATCGCCATATACTTTGCATACATGACGTCAGGTTACTGGAATAGGCAACTTTTGTCGTAACCATGTGCCACATGAACAGCCACGGACCGCTGCTCGTACACCGAGCGCCAGAAATGGCAGAACGATGCAACAAATGTGCCTGTTAAATGGGATGCTGCGGTGTGTTTACCAGCAGCAGTTACAGTTTGGTTGTGTGCGGGATTGTGTTGGACTCGTTGAAGCCCGAGAAGGGTCGAGTGGCACCACCGGAGCTGGACAGAGGTAACAGGCCACCAATCGCACACATGATACAGATTGGCGTTTACGTGTTCAAGGGGCATATGCACCTCAACAGAAGGTGGCCTTTTGATTGCAGCTGAGACTGATGTACGAGCTCGCCTCAGTTGTGTGGTTTCACATGTGGCTGTGTTGTGCCCAGACACGCGGTGAGTGTCACTCGACGGAACACGACCCACCTTCACGGTAGCATGTTGATGAAATGCTTACGTCATCCTGGGACCTTACCTTCTATTGATAACGCTTGACAAATGTCGTCCTAAATCAGTTAACAATCGCAGGACCCCATGGTCCCACTCATATCATGATGGAACCCAATCACAATTGTGCCTATTATATATGGCTAACTACTGTTTGAAATGCGCATTTGCCACATGGTGAACAATGTGGCACAGGCGGAGCAAGGCACTGCCAACACATCCAGAGCTGGCCGCATCATTCTCCTAGTTGTAGCCCCAATGCCACGGCTTGCAACCTGTAGACGAAAAATCCAGGAGTGGCATGTACCTGTCTATGGCCTTGTCATGGCGATGCAGTGTTGTGTCCGGTCAACAGCCACAAGGCCCAAGGTGTTTTACACAAGTGATGCTGGCCGGACCAAGGGCCCAACAAAAGCCCTTGGAAGCGCCTTTCGACTCCCATCGCCCTCACCCAGCATTGTCACAATCCAATCGGACCATGTAAACGCGTTCAATGCGGGCATTCCTAGTTGTTTTGCGGTCCCCATTATGCTTTCATGGTATGGGCGACTCCATCTTAGCGAGTCTCTGTTGCTAAGAGAGGCACCCACGCCATGACATCACGAGCATCTGTCCCCACGCAAACGTTTGTTTACGTGTCAATTTATGCGTCCACGTGCATGCGCGAAATCAGGCTGCCAACTCCTGCCACCTGGAGTCCTGGGTTTTCTGGTCCTTGAACGGAAGTGCAATCTTGAGGCAGCTCACTGCTCAGATTCGAATTGTCGACGTATATTTCATGCATATAACGACTAAAAACAGTCAATCATTACATGCTGGCCCCCTGATTATCACCTGTTGACGCAAATCTGAACCAGCTGATGTATGCCTCGCCTTCTTCGCCGAACAGGCTCTTGAGGTTATCGTCGAAACTCAGGAATTTCCACGACACTTGCATGCACACGCTTTGCTTTCAAATAGACAGCATTATGGTGTAAACCACGATGCGCTCGCGACTACGTTGCGCATGCACGTGCCGTACAAGTTGAGACGTTGCGACGGTCTGCAAGTGTTGAGCAGCACGCTCGTATCGCTGTTGCACAATGTGGAGCTGTATGTAGCACTGTTGTCAAAGACACCGACCGGGCCGTTTGCACACGTTGGGCCGTTGTGAACAGTTTTGCGCACGTGGTGTTTCATGACTCGGTGCTGTCGTATCAGATTTAGGTAACTACTACGATACTGCCATTGTATTGGTTGACCACGGCGATGCCACCATGGAACAGGATATGGATATCCAAGCAATACATTGATGTGAAGCATGCTCAGGAGCTTACGTTTTGCGCTTGGTTGATTGTGCTCAGCTTTGTGCCTTCAGTATGAGTACTCAACTTTCGTAGTAGAAATACGCTTTGCACACGATACACCATGGAGCGTGCTTCCTCGGAACGCAAGTACATCAGGTACGCCTTCACCAGTGCAAACTCCACCTTGAAGTCAGCAATCCCATCATATGCTGTTTCGAACCCTGCGCCCACCAACGCAAGCGCTTGTCTCGTGTAGTATGGGTATCGTGTAGTATGCACCACCCGCGTCTAGGGTCGAGCCCATGCACGCCATCGTTGATGCTTTGTTATCTTGTATTAACGTCGTCATAACTTCTTTTATTATGAGTAAGCTGGCACTGTGTTTTGGGCTGGCAGCCACCCATTTGGGTTGGTCGCTTTTATGGAAGGTGGTGCTGTCTTACACAGTTCCGCACGGAGCTTCTGCGCTGTGCACACAAGCTAAATGCATTATTTCTATCAACATGTTGCCATGCAGACAGTGCTTCATCGGTTTATAAGGGCATGAATCCCAGCGTGTCAAAGCCTCGTCAATGGGGCTTTTGACAAGCCAGCCAAGTTAGGTGGTTTATGTCGCACGTGAGGCACGTGCAACTCAAAGGGAAAGAAGTGTTTGAGAGGTGGACGACACCAGCACGCCCACGGTGGCTCCTTTTGAACAATATTCATTGCTCCGTGGGTTTCATGCTTTCCGAGGTCGGAATCATGACTTTCTTAGTGCTTGTGAACGTCTGTCAGATTTGTAAAACCCTGACATTGCTGACGTTAGTGTCCTTGATAAATCGACAGGAGAGTTGTGGCCACACACATTCGCCATAATGACTCTTGCGCGTTGCTTCTACAATTGCCTTTTTGTTTGGGCCGCATGCCATGCTCTCACCGACACATGGTACAGTCGTGCAAGTCGCGCCTCGTCACTTCTCTCAGCCGAGACTAACGTTTGTAAGACAGCACCAACCTTGAACTGCCTGGTTTGGACGTACTAGATGTCGTACACACGACATCTGCGGCGCAGCCGCATGTAATGCTTCGCTGTGAAATGCGCCTTCACCAACCCTGCGCTTGTCAGCTCTGACGTGAACACCATGCGAATAGCCAATCATGGTCAAGCGCGAAATGCTGGAGCGAACACAGGTCTGACGTCGTCAGAACCTGTGCTTCTACCAATGGGTGGTTCCAACACTTGGAGCGAGTGTGTACCTCGCAGGCCTGAACGCGTTCCCAGAGGGCGGAGAGTAAGGCAACGAATCCTGGAGGTGGACACCGATGTATGATTTTCAGATAAATGCTGTCGAGAGGCGTGTTGCCCTCCCAGCAGGAGCGTGTTCCCCCGCCAGGTCTCCGGTTGTGAGCCACAGATCATCTTGTGGCGTGCATGGATGACCCATGCAAAATCGCCTCAACTCGTCATCATGCGGAAGAGCACCATCCCTGAGGCACTGCCCCGGACAATACATGTGTGGTCCAGGGCGCGACGAAATACCCTCATTCGCTCAGCAAATATGACAGCAAATACAACATAGCCACATGAAAGACACAGTGAGTCCCAGTCGTACAGTGGTGCATCAAGAACGTAACTCAATCCAAGATATGGGTTACGGTACTAAATTACCAGAAGATATCCTGGAACCACCCCATCACAGTCAATCAGCAATGGTGCTGAGGCCTCTCCTCCAGCTACGCGGTTGACACAGACGACGTGCTATCTGCAGGAGCATCGTGCGGGTGGTGCATCCTGATCTGTTTTTAAACAACCCCTCAGAGCAGCACGTGAACACCGAGTCGCTCAAGGTGCTGAGCAACATCGTGGAACATATCAAGAATGGTGTACGGTTCGAACCGGCTTCGCTGCACTTCTTCTCTCAGTCCAGCGCCCGCAGCCAGACGCGCACCTTTGATGAGGTGCACGTCGAAATCCGGGACAGCTTGGCGCCCTTGTATCACGCGTTCGGCCTGATCACGGATGACGAGGCCAAGGTGTGGGCCCAAAGTGACTCAGCGGCATGGAGTCAGAACGGCCTGAAGGATGTTTCACTCTATGACTGGCTTAAAACGTCCGCACAGGTGCGGCTCCCTTTGATTCTTTGTTTCCATGCGCTTGGTGCTGTGTATGTTAACAAAATTTTGGCCAACTCATGCCAGTAGATGAAGGTGCAGAGTGCCACCCATGGAGGTCCACCTGTGCTCCTTCACACAGAGGTGGACTGCGCTAGTAGCTAGTCCATAGTTCTCCATAGCAATCTTGCCACGATGTTTGACATGAATGCATCGGTGGCCAGAAATGCGGCCACACACATCATCATGCACAAAGGGATTGTCTCATTTCCTTGCCCTTGTACACACCGATTGCTGATGACTACAGGCCTCAGGATGCCAGTGAAGGTGGGTTTTGGGTTGTGTCAAGTGAGTACTGAAAGTTAGGAGTGGCGTTGACGATCTCCAGAAGTCTTGGCTCATGGAGCAGCTGCGAGACCAACCATGTGATTTGTGGGTCCAGATGCCTGGAAATGCATGGGGATAGAAAGAGGGGTCGAACGCCACTCTGGCGAAGCACCTGCTGACGTGTTATACGTTACGTTCTTTTGCTGGTGTTGGGTTGCGGCATGTTCTGCCTTCTATGCCATGCAGGCAATAACCACGATCCGTGAGATTGTCACTGCAGAAAGCGGCGATGACCTCGGATGAAATGGCCTCCCTGAAGCAGTCAGCAGCCGAAATGTGCAGCAGCATTATGTCGGAGTTTCGCCTGGCACGCCTTGAGTATGGAAGCCAACGATACCGCGCACGATCTCCAAGAGAGCTCCGCTATCATATAGAAGCTCTAGCGGCCTTACAGGTAAGATAGGAGCTTCAACTTGCAGTGAGTTGCGTGTGAGAAAGCATTTTACACACGTCTGCGTTGATTGTACAGTGACGGTGAATTGCTGTTTGTGTGAAGTGGCTTCTACTGATTGTTCATGCTGCCAGCTATCGCGATGTGTGAGGATGTCTTCGCCTCAGCGCTGAGCATTCTGCCATCATTTGCCGGCGCCATGCAAGAATTGAGTAGTTCTTGGAGTTGCCAATATTCATGTGGATGCGGTTGTGTTAAACGGTACATCATCACCATGATACCGCATGGGTATACGCGGGGGGCCTGCAACTTGTTCCGCATGCAAAGCATGCTTGAGAAGATCACAGTGGCGCTTAAGTTGCAGATTCTGCCAAACAGGTTTTCGTTGGAGATGGTGTGCGGGATGAAGTGCCATTCAAGGTGTGCTGTTATCTGAGAGCATTGTGCTCACCATTCTATTGTTTGCAGTCGGCCCTGCGAAGCATTCCACATGCAAAGCAGACGTACGGAGGGCTGCCGTTTCGAGTTTTCCATCCGGATGTGGCGCCTGCTAAGACATATACGTGGACAGACACACTGACGGGTGAGTCCCGGACGCACACCACCACCAAGTGGGCGAGTATTGGGGAGTCGGGGGAGGTTCAGCTCGTTGCCTGTGAGAGCGCCATCGTCACGCAGCTGGCCGCGCTGGACCTCAGGCGTGCTCGCATGCTTACTGATGTCAACCGGCATTGGAGCAGCCGCCAGAAGGTTCTTGCAACAGCCGTCGCTCCGGTGCGGAGGCCCTCAACCCCCTGCCGCCCATTGCACTCCCGTATAGTCGAACTTGCGAGTACATCCCCTTTGACAAGAGACGGAATCCAATAACTATTATCTCCCTTAGAACCTCGCCAGTGCACCTCGTCAGCGATGTACCTTTGAATTTGTCGACTCTCGATCTCTACCTTTCCAGCTTGGTTGTCTCCAGTGCCTTTCCAAGAGATCTGTGTCTACTTTCACAGCGTTGAGTGCACCTCGATTTCCGATCTTTGACCATTGTGTGCTCGTCTGTAGGTCCTGAAGGCGAGGTCGGTTTGGAGGGATTCAACGCAAGAGACCGTGGGGGAGGAGCAGTTCTGCCTGTGGGCGGATGCGATCCTGTCTCACCGCAAGTCGTTTGAGGAGCAGCTGTTTGCCGTGGATTTCACCTTCAGCGTGCTCGTGCACTCCGACATGAAGGCCCCCATGATCGACTTCATCTCCTCCTGCAACGTGCTGCAGGTGTGATCATTCCCTTCCTCTCATCTCACACATCTTTCCAAGTTCCCCATCGTATCATCCCTGTGTTCAGCCACGCAGTAAGAGTGCTTTTTCCCTCCTGCTACGTAGAAACCAATCACATGAACCCATATTGCCCGGCTCTCAGTCTTGGATTCACCGGCATTCACAACCCAGGTAAACTCTCATCGCTGCGTCATAGCTGGGCATGCCTATTGATATGCAACTACACCAGGCTTCTCCCAGCATGCTCAGCAGCTGCATAATGAAAGGAGTACGTGGGGTATACGTTGAAAGGGTTACATGTACGACTGCCGGTTCTACCTTGCATACCTTCTGCAACTGACAAACATGGTCATGCGCATCTGGAATGACACTGACATGGACATCGATTGGCATACGACATGTGCTCGGCACAGCGTGCAATCGCTCACAATGCTTCGTGTGATACAGGTCCGAACAGACTGCTCCCCCTCCCAATTGCTGCAACACTTGGAGATGATGTCCTTGGAGTTGGACCAGGAGGAAGTCGCAAACCACAAACGGTCGCAAAAGTCAGCTGAAGACGAGCTGCTCCTCGATGTCTGCAAGGCGCTTGGCGCCAAGCACCTCGTTCGCGTTTGCTCGCAGGAGCACATGCCTGCTGTGACACAGGCCCTCACGCGACTGCTGGAGCACGCGCCCACGCTGTGCAAGATGGTTGACTTCACTGGCGTTTCGCTCGCCATCGACGACCACTATCACCTCTGGGACTCTGGCTTTGTGAGCATTCCCTTTGACTTTGAGATTGGCACAATGGGGGCGAAGCTGCGCGGGCTTCTCGGATGCTCCGAACCTGAAATGCCTGCTGAGCCGCAGTTGCAGCCGTCCGCGGCACTTGGGCACTTCGAGGAGCAGATGGCGGAGGCTGACGCGTGGGGGAGTGTCCGTGCCGCAGCGATGAGCATCACAGACCCTGAGTGGGTCGCTCCTTTCCACGCTGTGTGCATTGCTGACGCTGCTGTGGACAAATTGGAGGAGGAGTCCACCTCGCTTCACGAAGATTTGATGATCATGCCGCAAGACGTACAAGACGCCGGGGCAGTGAGTGATAAGGTCCGTGAAGCAGTTGAACGTCGCGTTCCAGCGGCTGAGGGTCAGCAAGGGTGGGCTCAGGAGTTGTATGTGGCGAACTTGCTGCAGAGCGCAGGAAGCTTGCCACATCGACACACATCGCCACCCTACCGGACACCGAATGCGCGGATCGCTAGGAAGGCGCTGCGGCGCCTGGACCACATGCTGGATCGGTCCAAGAGCATTCGAACGATGTTTGGCGAGGAGACTTCCCCTCATGCCGCGGCGAGGCTTGCTGGCAACAAGCAAAACGCCCCCCCGCCCCGGCTGCAGGACACTCTTGCTCTGCTGGAGTCCACGTCCAGTGCGATGGCGCGGCACACGGAGCATGCCGAGGACTCCCGCCACACACAGCAGGCGTCCAACACACCTGTGCATGACCCCTCACTCATCAACTCCACGCCACCGTCAACTTCAATTGCCGTAGAAGGTCACACAGAGGAATCTGCCGATGTGATGTCATCCGCAGAGCAGGTGCCGGACCAGCGGCCATCCACGCAGTCACATCTGCCTTTCAATACCTCCTTCCAGGTGCCGTTTGACAGTCATGTCATGGCGCCTGAGGCCGACATCAGCCACCATGCTGAACACACTCACAGCGCCTCGTCAGAGAGTGTTTATGCCTCGGAGGTCGCTTCATTGCAGCCCCTGCTGGCAGTGAATGACTCCTCTGACCTTGCCCCCATCTCACAGGACGAGTTTCTTGAAAAGCTTGAATGGCTGGAAGGACGGGTGCAGGCGTGGCAAGGTGCGCAGGGGTCGCTGAGTGAGGACAGCGTGCGTGAGAACCCGTTCACCTCGTCAATGGACGATGATTCAAATGCGATTGTCTCAGCCCTGCAGCCAGCCAGTGTCACAGACACAAATGAACTCCCCTGGCTTGCAGCAATGGACATCGACTTGTCGTCAGAGCATGCCAGTCGTACAGAGGACGAGCCGCCAAAGCTGGACTCGGGCCTTTCGCATCACGACCTCTTCTTGCAACGCGACAGCCAGCGCGGGCTGGCATCGCACGCGCTTACAGACATCAACAACAACAACACACACCATCTGCTCGTATACGCTCACGAGGGCCTCCCGAACGATGCACCGCTGCATGGGCTGAGTCACCTCGCCGAGCATGACGCTTTGGTTGACAGACACAACGCCAACGCTGCGGTCCCTCTCCGGTTGTTGCCTGCGTACAACATTTTGGGCCGCACCAAGGCATTGTCGGGCGGTGTCGGCGGGAGAGCCGGGCCTTCGTCGGCGCTGGTGCTTGCGCATTCTAGCGCTGTTTCGCTGCCATCGCTACCCGTGCCGAGTGGAAACAGCTCAAAGGGACTGCAGCTGGCAACCGCTCCGTCACATGTAACAGCTCGCAAGTCGAGTTACGCGCGCACCCCCCTTCTGCCTTCCCGCCGAAACTCGTCGCGGTTGGCGCTCCGATTTTTCACGGACAGTCGTCACACGTTCAGCTCGCGAGTTCGCCACGAGCAGCGTGCTCAAGCAAACAGCGACGTATCTGACGATGATGTGTGCGAGGGCATCGAGCACGCATTTGAGCTCAGCTGGACAGCGCCGGGAGCGGGCCGGGGCAGGAGCGCCCACAAAGGTGCCACAACAGCAGAGCTTCAGCACCTGGCACGCATCGCTGCACAAGAGCACTGCCTGGACCTGTATGTCCGAAACGGCGGAACCTTCTCGGGTCCTGGCGCGTGCTACTCCTTCCGGAAAGCACCCGTCGCCACCGCGGTCATCGTACCATCCACAAGCTCTGTGGTCGGCGTGCGCCCGGCTCGTGCAGTGCCGCCGAGTATGCGGCGATTCTTTGCAGCTCGGAATCCTTTGCACTCACTGCGTGTGCATCCCCGCGCCCCACACATGCTGCTATGAGCACCTCACCGCCCCTTCCTGTGATGATGCCTGATGGCATCGCAGTTTAGAGCAGCGCGACGGGATTGAGATGACTCGGCAACCCATGAGTCAGCACCATTATCTGCAGATGCGCTGTGGCAATGCGCTGAGCATTTGCTTCTTCGGAAACGGCTTCGAGTTGCTGTTCCGAACAGTACACAAGACCATTGGGGCCCATTTTGGTAACTTCGTTGCGCATGTTACCTGTGAGGCATTGCGACTGTTCTCACGCCCTGTGGTGCTGGCCACGAGACACGCCGCACCCGTTTTCTGTATAATACCCAGTGGAATGCTTAGGCAATTGTACCTTAATATTGAAGGCGCAAGCCCCTGCGAGGCCAGGGACGCTGATCTGCCGGCTGATTATGTTTGTGATGTCAAGTTGACATAATAGAGAGAATTGCTCTCGCAATTGTACGTCATTTTGTGGGCACGTTCAGGAATCTGCAGCACTTGATGATGGTGCTTGTACCATCCTCGGATTGCTGGTTATTATGAGGCTGTAACTGTGTTTTGAGACAGAATATGTGAGAGAACCACCAATCCGCCAGCACGACAGACAAAGTGCCATTTGGGCGGCAGATAGCCCAGATGCTAACGTTCAGAGGAGTGACAGTTTACTGATATGTAATCAGCGTTGTGGTTGAGCCGAAGCCTATGGTGCTGACTTGCGCTGGGACTGTTCGTGGGCTGCATCTTTGACATCAAGTCACAGTGACCCCAAGTTGTACTTGGAGCCACGCCATAACAACGGCAAGCTATCAGATATTCGGAAATAGAGGAAGTGGTAGCTTGTGCCACAGCTCTTTTCCCTGACTTCGAACACTGAGGCGGTGCACAGTTTTCAAAACATAACCGAAGGGCATAGCAACGGGCTCAGCTCCGGTGCATTGGATGGTTCAAGAATCAGTCTTGGAAAGCCAGAGATTGACCAAGTTGCGATGGCCTACATTTGCGTTTCACTGGGGCTTCTGAAGTCAAGTCTTCAGGCGTGCTTGCAAGGCCGAAGGCTATCAGTCAGGATTGTGGAAGTACTTGTACTGGGCATATCGGGCGGTCTGATCGTCCAAGAGATCGGACCAGTACATTTCATCAGAAACATTTCCCTGCTGTGTGTGACCATCATCTTATTTGGTACTGAAGAAGCCCGAAGTATGTCCATACGCTCCAGGGCTGTGAGAAGCCCGGACGGCTCTGACGAGGAGATGGCGACTCACGCCTTGATGTTATGTTGTTTGGCAGGACCTGTATTTGACGTTAGCTGCTGAGCCTCCGGTAACTCTGGTGCGAGCGTATCCATATATTCTCATAGAAAAAGGCCACCATGGTACGGAAGCATATGGCATGTGGTCGCCTTCCGGGAAGGGCGACAATGAGAGAATATACACGACACTAGTACTGGTGCTATCACTGATCATCGATCACGTGCGACGTAACCACCGCACACCAGTGTTCAACAAGAGAACTGCCACGCGCCGTAGACGGATGCGTATGGCTGCAGTTGACGTATGTTCAATTGTTCTTCTCGGATTCATGAGGCTCTTCGTACAGACAGTTGACATCAGTATGGTATGAAAAGTCGCTGGACTGTCACGTGACAGGGTGGTGTCCATCTCCTTTCAATAGCACCAATGTGCAGGGATGCCGAGGTCCATGCTGCTTACTCAAAAAGTGTTTCAAAAGCATCGCTTCGGCCACATCGCCGTCGAAAGCGCACAAATTGCCCTGTGCTGCACCAAACCCAGTTGAGGTCGCCTCCTAGTCGAGTAAGGAGGCGCTAAAGCAGCTGGTCACCATGCAGCCAATGGAAAATGACAAGCGTTTAAGGTTCTCGGGTGCGTATAATCCCGTGGTATGCAGTGTCAATGGTTGCATTGCACTTGCCTTACCGTTTCCTGCCCGAAGTCGGGCAATCGACCCTGGAACCAAAGCATCCAAGCTCAAGGCACAGTAACCACTGACATCATGTTTCCGACATAGATGTGTTGTTGCTTGGCAAAAATGGTATGGCGCAGTTGCGTGCAAGGTACCCTTGCTTGCTGGCAAGTGCGCGGTCGTTGTTGACGTGACGAAATGTCGGCAGCGCTTTCTGCGCCAACAAAGAGAAGAAACGGGAGTCCGTTGGGAATCACGCAAGACCTACTTCAGCGAGCACTACGCCTACGAGTGCATACCCAAAGGGCCTCGGCCTCAGGTGCCGGCGAGGTGACCCGCGTCAGGAAGACAGATAGCGGAAGGCAACCAACAAGCTGTTGCCAAAAGGCACTATCGAGTTGAGAAGGTGCAATCTGCTGCACAGAAGTCATCCTGAAATATTCAACCTAGGGAACCTGAGGAAGACATTCCTGCTAGGCAACAGCATTACCAGCACCACCCATGCTACAAGAACTACAGGACGGCGCGTCAGATGGCTTGAACCTCGCCCTCAGATGGCTCGACCCTCGCAGCCGTGTTATGTGGCTTGACAATAAAAATTCAGCCTAGCTTGCCACTTTTCTGACTCCACGCGCTCTGGTGCAGACTTCCCGGAGAAGCTGGAGAGTGCGCCAACCTTGGGGGGCTTGAGGGGCGCTTACAGCATGCTAACGCTGGAGACGGCATCATCAAATATGGGAACATACATGCTACCAGGAGCTACCAGCTCCCCGGTGTTACTGGCTCGTGGCACAAGCCGCTCGCCTACGATGAAGCTGCATAGTCCGGGCAAGCAGTGCCCCTCCACGAACGATGACCCATCATCGCCAAGTTTCAGTCAACTACCAAAGGTGATACACACTCCCCTTTCAGACCTCGCACAATAACATCCTTGACAAGGAGGGGCGCATGGCGTCCCTCACTTCCACCACAGCGCTGACTTGCACTCAGTCGATTTAGTTCAAGCTGAGACTTGTTCTAAGGAACAACGTCAACTCATAGAAACAAGGAAATTGCTGTGCTTCGCGGGTCCAGGAGTTGAAACCGCTTTACTTGCCTTCCTTGGGAACCACTGCTAAGCCTGCGCAAGAGTGTATGTCTGGTGCCAGAGATGTCGGTTTGTATTATCTAGTTGAGTACGTGCTGATGCAACAAAATGGGCAGCCAATTATGAATTTTGTACAGCCCTGACCTACTGCATATCCAACGTTCCCCTGCTCAAAGTATTGTCCTGCCGATCAGCTTGTATGCGTGTACATCTCATGCTGCTATCACGAACCCAGAAGACTTGCACACCTGAGTATATCTCTCGGGTATATCTCTCGAGCCCACTTGCCATTCTGCAATGATTGGTGGTCAGCATGTGTGGTGTTGTTTGATGCATGCGACGAGTGCAGATGCTTAGCGTTGGCAAATGCAGCATCGGTCCAGCCTCGTTCGCATCATTGTCAGCCCGGCAGCCTTCGATACAGCGTGTCAAGTCGCGCCTGGCTGCAATCTCTGCTCTAACCAACCAAGCCCAGATCGTCACTCGACCACCAGACAGCCCCATCAAACCGTATGATATCATCCTGCCGAATGAGAAGGAGAAGCACGTCATTGTCAACGTGCCAGACCCTGTCCCCCCGCCTCCACAAACAGCAGACAAGCAATACAACACAGCACAGCGTAAGTTCAAAGCGGTGCGTTTATGCTACGTCAGAGACAAACCCAACTCCATTCTGTGACCATGCATGCTGGGCCGCTTTGTGAAACATACATAGAACCTTATCCTACAACATGAGAGCGGAAAAGGTTGAGGAATGTTATATGCGACATACTCCTGAACCCTTGTATGCACTCTTTGTCCGCTCTCACGCAGAGCGGATGGCAGTGGAGAAATGAACACGTCCAGCAGTCACTCATGTGTGAGCCACTGACGCAAAGAATGTCAACGCAAGACATCCCTGGTTGCCGAACAGAATCTGAACTACTGGGCTGCATGACGCCAGGCAGAACCCAGCAGCAAATGAGCTTGCAAGATTGTACAATATGTTGTATGTCTGTGCTTGTACTGGCGAGCTCTAGTTTACAGAAAGTCTGCCATTCGTGCTCCCGTGACTCATCTATGTTTGCGCCTGCGTGCCCTTCTAGCATGCGTGCTCGGATTGCATGCTCGCCTTTACAGCGGAACTCGCAAGGCTTTCCTCAGGTTGTGTATTTCGAGCTACTGCTAGGGATGAATTCAAGACAGCTGATGATATAAAAATGATGTATCAACATGTATTCATCGTGCTGCCTCATTGCATGACGTGAATCATGCCGGCAAGGACGCCAGCCGACGACTTGAGAGCGCGTTTGTACAATCGAAGCCGAATGAGTTGCACGATGCTGAAGTTATGAGTTGCAGGCATATGGTGTCACTTTTGCTGTACGGGACCCCCCCGTCAAAGCACAGCAGCAACAGGTGCAACGTAAATCAGGAGGAGGCCAGATGGTGCAAGCCGCAATCCCCGTCCGCGACGATGAGTACCGGCAAGCGTGGATGGAGGTGACTGCGGGGGCTGAGCGCGTCACAAGCCCTCTTGTCAAGTCTGATACACTGGATCTCGAGGCGCGTCCCTCAAATTCCAGGGAACCGATGATGATGTACCTGTTTACAACACTACTGCATTCACATGGACATGAACTGAGGGCTAGCAATTGGTGCACAGCAACTGAATGCTTCTTTCTAACCAAGCCTGCCTGATACTTACTGAACAATAGCTGAAGATGAAGAGAAGCGTGGGAAGAGGTCGCTGAAAGCCAGCCATTCACACACTGCATGCTGTAGCTGCTCCTGTCGTAGTGAGCAGCGTTGTTAGAATCCTTTGCTCCAAGGTATGGAGGTTGCCCTATCAGCAATACCGTAACCATACCAACACAAGCGGTCGCGGTCAAGCGTTGGGACTCGCCGCCAAGTTTACACGGAGGAACACGTTAAATTCTCAGCTATGTATATACGAAATACCCAAAAACGATGCCACGCTCCCAGACAGCTCGCCCGTTTGTTGGTATTGTTACGGCACATGAACATATAATGGTGAGGTATCTTGTCATTACACTGCTGCATCCGTGTGGATATAGGCAGCTCCCAAGGTGGTTCATATGTTAGCTCATCAGCCGAAGCCATTCACTTGTCAGATGCAAGTCGCCATTGAAAGGCATCAAAAGAATACGGATTCCTTTGCAGAATGGTTTGCCAGCGCAACGGACGAGCTCCCAAACTGCGTTTGCGGCTCTTGAAGACGAGCAACATGTGTGGATGAAGCAAGGACAGATCGCAAAGAAGGCTCAGGCGGATCCGGCCACAGGCACATTCACATATGATCTCGAATCCATGCCTTTTCCCATGCTACAGGTAAGACACGCAACCCCCAGTGCTTGTCAATTGCAGTGTTTGCTCCAAAACCATGTGAATCGACGCAGCTTACCCGGCATCTGGATGTGATGTCTGGCGGACCACTTGGGGGCCCGAGAATCGGTACACCCATCAGCGTTTCGCCAAAACCTGGAAATCCAGGCTTTGGCGAAACGCTGATGTGATACGGGTCGCGATGCCTGATCATGCAATACTTTTGGGGGCAAAAAGGGGGGTCGATCCCATTCTGGCAAATCGCTGTCCCACATACCTTGAAACGATTCATTATGGGAGATGCATGGGCTTCTTACCAATTGCGCTTCAAACATCACCTTGCACGTTATCACGATGATTCATTTTACAACACTGCCGCAACCACATGCATGCATTTGACTTTTTGAATCTGCCGCTTGCTGTTGTGTTGCGGCTAATGCCATGCCAGACCTTGCTAGCTTTCACTTTTTGACGCATGCGTTGTGGGCATGAGAATCCCATAAGAATGCATGCATGGAGGTGAGTGGGGCCACTGCCAGTAAAATACAGCAAAGCTTCCTGTTCCGGATATTGAAAGCACTTGGCATGCGCATGCACAGCTCATGCAGTACATGAGATGATGCATACATGTGTGAGTCATTGTGGTCCAGGTATGCCTAGCTCGGGTGATGGTAACGTTAGCTCTGATGCCCAGTTTGTGCTTGAAATGTTGATGTGGATGCAGTGGTGCTGTAAAACATTACTGTACCATGATGTTTGAGCCTGCAGGCTGCCTATCAAGCAGCGCAGTCATGGGCTCAAGGGACGATGCTTTATGAGAGTGGAATGCGAGCTGAAGATGTGGACTTTGCGGCGATCGTGATGGACCAGACCTTTACAAGCCCTCCGCTGACCAACAGCTCACTCTCATACAAGGGCAAGGTCACGATGCTCACAAACTTGAAGACCGTCACGTCTGAATGGGTCAAGTGCGCCCCCCTTCGATGTCCGTTGCTGGGTTTTGTACGTAAGCCTGAACAACAGCACCAGTGATGATAGTTTGCGTTAGCTAAGTAGGTGCTGTTGCGGCAAATGTGTAGCCAACACACGTCGCTTGTGTATGGATCTAAGGTATGTACAGACATGGGGAGCGGAGGGAGCGTTTTACCTTGGTTGCTTTTCCTTGGAAAGTGCGGGCATGGAACGTGGGAGGTGTAGTGCCTACGTATGGCCTGTCGCCTGGCATTTTCAAGTGTTCAACTGCCTTTTCCAAGCCGTTCGAAGCCGGTCACAGATGCTGGATGCATAGCCATCGTGTACAAGCTCAACTACTCGATTTGCATGACCAAATGACATATAACATAGTGTGATGCTGAGACCCGACTATGTACAGATAGAGATGCAAGAAAGGCCATGGCAACTGCACGTTGACTAAGCATCGACGGTGACGACCATCGAAGCCCGCCAACCAGGCAGGTGGTCTCAATACACCCAAAACATTATCTGCTCCAGGAGTGTTGGCTTCTGCTGTGAGGCCTCCCAAGATCGTTGAGTCATCCTCAAGGTCAGAGCTGCTCTTTGTAGGGTAAAAACCGACGCTGGTGGGAAGAAGCCAGAGGGGTTGAAGCATGCGACGTTGCGAAGCTTGGAGGAGATCGCTCATGCGATACGCTCTTCTCACACCTCGACAGAAGCAGTAGGCAATGCATGGGGTCAAGTCATGGAGAAGCGCCGCCAACAGTCGTTTCATGCCGGTGACGAGGAGGACAAGCTGACGAAGCTCACTTCATGTATCATCAATGGTGCGTTGGCCTCAGTGATCTGGAATGCAGTCTGGGAGTGTCCAAGTGAAAAGTGGGGACAGGCTCCCTGAAACGAAAAGAAAGAAGTACGCCAGCTGTAAGAAGGGCAGACACCCAGAGCCGGGCTCCTTGATAGGGTGCAATTCACGATGTTGGCAAGCATGTGTGATATGCGTGGAGTGCAACCCAAGTGCTTGCGTGTAAACGTCTACTGGGCGTAACCTACATAGGACGGTAGATGCAACTCACATTACATGTCAATCTAATCGGTATTGACCTTGCCCAAGACATGCTGTGCCAACCTGGGTAATGGCGAGGAAGATTCTTAAGTAATACCGGGAGTTGCAATGTCCATGTGGATGCGGTAGCGTTGTAGATATATCATCACCAGTAGCTGCTTTGTTGACCAAATTGAAGAGAAAAGAAGCTCCCAAAGGGAGTATGCTGTTCCTCGTGATGGAGCCGTGTTTGTGCGGCTCAATTGCCTGCTTGGCTTGGATGCTGCATGATGTGCGGGCTTTGGGTGTCAATGAAGGTGGCTTGCTAGCGCTACGTGCTGCGTATCCTATCTGCACTGCACATGTAACCACCACAGGCAATCCTATGTGCAAAAGAATCTCGTCTGAAGGAATGTCTCGCTCGCCATATTTCACAACGGAGGGAACATAGCATTATTCATGGTTTCAGCGATGTTGTGTAAACAATGTTTACACAAGGAATCTGATTCGTCAGTCCTCCTGATAAGGACGATGCAGCAGTGCTTCGCCAGATTGGGTTGGAAACCCCGCTTCGGCCCCAAAACACATGCATTTTTGGGCTTCTGGACCCGCATATCACACAGTCTGGCAAAATGCAGGCGACGCTGCATCACTGTGCAGCCCTCGCAATATGTATGACCTGCTGACATCAGTGGGTGACCAATCCAATGCCATGAACGGATTCAAAGCGCTTTTCATGCAAGAATTCCGCGCATTGTCGGATTCCTTCATATGCAACTGTGCAAATGTGGCTGACCAAATGCAGGAGTGCAGCGCTGGCCCAAGGATGGGTTCGCAATCAACCTGGCACATCTGACTCCGGAAGCGGCCGATTGCCTAACTGCAGCGGCCCATGACAAACTGCGGGAAGCAACCAAGAAAGGGAAGCACGTCACACATGCACTAGTCGATGCGAGAGCTGTACTCGTCAGTGCACCAGACGTAGCAGCTTTCATTATGAGCGTGGCCATGCAGGTGTGGAGCCGAGCTCATGTCATGTGTCAATTCATATGCTGGCACTGTCAAGGTAACAGCCTGGCTGCGGTGTGTGTGTATCTCATTCGTGCATCCCAATTCTGAGTGCATCGGGAGTACTCACAACCCCCTTTTGAATGCTATGGGCCTGGCCAATCGCATCAGGCCCTGACTGGCTAGCGTTTCTCATAACGTCGTGTCCTGTATCTTATTATTACTGTACCGCATCCACATGGACACTGGCAACTCCAAGTGTAACTTGGGAAGTGCTACACGCAGTAAGTCACAATCATTCTCCATACGTGGGACACTCGCACGACGATTACTCTGCGTCCTGTCTTGACGAGTATCTCAAAACAACAGCGACTCGTGCCCAGCATTTTGTCAGACCCTGTAATTTGTGGGGCACGATGCCTGAAAATGCATGACGTTTGGGGGCAAACATAGGGGCCGAACCCAATTGTGGTAAATCACTGTTCGTGCCATGTTGCAGCTTCCCTATCCGCACGCCCAAGTGGTGCCAGGCATGATGAAGGCCAACATGATGCGATTTTCCGTGGATTATGAGACAAAGGAGTGGCGCATTCACCTGCAAAATGACTGGTCACGCAGCTCCATGGAAACCAAGCAGCTTTCCCCCGAGGTACACATCATTTTTACTCTGTGCTTTTGATGCTTCGTAGCGCCCTTCCTGCCTCTGCGTACGGGCCAAACTATCGTACACGTTTTGAAATCGGATCATCCGGCCCACAACAAAGAAATGTTTTGTCTTTTCATCCACACTTCTATTCAGCATCCAAGAGACGGGTCAAGCAAGAACTTTCCCTTAGGGATACATAAGGTAACAACAATGGATTTCAACATTGCTGTCAAAGTCTTGAGTCTGATCCGTACGAAGTAACTTTGGTACTTGGGGTTTTGAATGCCTGGGGTTATTCGGGGTCAGTATGGGAAGTTGCGTTGAATTATCAGCAGTGTACAGTACAGTAACCTCATCACGGGCCACAGTCAGGATGCCTTTCAAAAACCAAATGCTTGGAAGGCATGCCATATAATAAGCTCTACTCTTGGATTGAGAAGCGCTTCATGGTATTTAGGCTCTGTGTCCAACCTCTTTGTCCAGGTCTTTGCCCCAGTGCGTCCTGAAAGAAAAGTGTGCACACAGGAGATCTTGGACAAGCTTGTGCAAGCCTTTGATGCGACCTTGCTTGAGGCACAAGGAGGAGAGTGGAGCATAGGAGACGTGGAAGGGTTTGGCACTCAAGAGGGCGAGGCTTCTGCTGGTGTGCCCACCACGTGCTCCCCCATGTTAATAAACTCGCCCCATGTTCAAGGACATGTGCTGCCTCGTGAGTTTGGGGCAGGTTGCACCCATGCAAATCCCATGCATACACGATATGGACCCTGCTCTTGCTTTACGCGTGTCGAACTGACATCTGCCTGGCCTTGCAGTCATATGTTTTCAAATACCAGCCATCTATGGCTAGGATTGGACGGCTGAGCCACTTTGCTTGGTTGGGCTAGCCCTAGCCAGCCCAAGTATGAAGCGCTTTCATCATGGCATACTGTAGTCTAGACATCACTTGACCAAGTGACGCAACGCGTCATGGAGATTACCAATAGGTACCAAAATCGCGATTTACTCTATATTTTCCGGAATGTTTTGGATAGAGAACGTGACGCAACACAACGCTGGGCGTTTGGCCAAGTGTTGTCTAGACTACGGTACATGTAACCAAGAGTAAGGTACTGTGGCTTGCGCGGACACTGGTGCTTGCATGACGATGTCTCCCTGGACATGACTACTGCTAGAAAATGTTGCGGGCCACAGCCTAGCAACACAGGGCTGCAAGCCCAGCATCTGAGTCACGCTCATCGGTAGCATAGCATGCCTGGCATTTAACCAGACCGTGTGGTTCCATGTGCTTGAAATGCAAGAATTCTGGGGACATCTGTCCCAGGAAAGTCTGCTTGCCCATGCCTTTAACTCCATCCATGCTTGTGAACAGAGCTGCAGCGGTTTTGCCTGAGATAAGAGACGGCATTTCTCAAAGTTGGGCAAGCATTCCCTTGACAGCTGATTCCCAAGGTGCACTTGGCTTTTACAATGTCTATGTGGATGCGGTAGTGTTGTGAAAAGACACATAATCATGTGAATGCGGATATGTCTTCATGATCAACACTGCCATTCCCTCTGCTGAAAACGCCTGCAATTGCAGAGCTCAACACTCTGGACCCCAATTCTGCTGCTACCGTCGAACAGGCAATGAGTGGGTATGACCCAACTTCACAAGTCTGTGCTTACTTGTTGACTAGAAACTCTGCTTGGAAAGACCCAAAAATTGTTGTATGTGTTTGTATCCATTGTGTGGTGCTATGACGGCTACTGCCTCGTCCAAGTTGCCACCATCAGTGACATGGTGCAAGCATGTCTCCACCATGAAGGCGAGGTTCACAAATGTAACAAGACTGCATATGCAGTGCAGTCACGCAGAGCTATCTCGCGACCAAACGCCAGGTTCAAGCAGATACGTCTGGCCGCTTGAGTGGCTGTAATGTCACACATGCTTTGTTCATGGGAGTATGTTGATTCTACAGCACGAAAGTCAGCTCCATTCACAATACCTGAACCTTTGCAAGCGGACTGCATTCCTTTGTTTTCCCTGCGAAGTCCCGGCTTGTGATCTTCCCACGTTGAAAGCTGTCGGGGCCAAGTTCAGTGATCTTGCTCAGCCATTGTCTGCCCCTTGCTTCCCTTGCTTTCGTTGGTGCTATCTTCCCTTCCAAACCAAACAAATGTTAACAAACCTATGGACAGCATACATTATACCAAATCATTTTGGTTTCAGGGAGCACTTGGCAGGAGAGAGCGGTGAGGGGTCCACGCCTGACTACCTGCTGGACGATGATGAAGATATTGATCTGGAAGGCACTGTGTTTGTGAACATGTTCCCAGAGACAGGCAATACAATTGAGGTGCGATCTACAGGATCTGCAATGCAGTTCTCAGCCTGTGCATCACTTCGTCCACGTGTCGTATGCAGTGTGCCCATCAGCCGTTAGGAACTGTACGGTGTACTAGCTCTTTTCCGACATGACTCCTGCCGCATGAGTCATGTGTGACGAGCGCAGTTGGTATCATCGGTCGCCTGGGGGAACCCAGCCCTTTGGGCTGTTGGCACCATTGCTGGAGTTGTGGGTACCTGCATCAGTGCGTGAGGAGATGGGCCGCACCGCGTTCCAGCATTGGCATGGCAATAAGGTGCAGCGATGTTCGGAATCAGACAACGTAGCTTGGTCTCACATGTTTGAGCCCGCTCACAAGCCGGAAGGGAAAGCACAATGCACTGTAGTAGGTGTGGGCACAAGAATGACGTCTCAGTGCGAAGCGATACTCACATGGACATTGGCAGCTTCAACATTTGTACTCGAACACCTGCGCAATGATGACATGAATAGCAATGCAGTAATCAAGTTCCACTCAATGGTAGACTCGGTCATAAGGTAAGCATGTTACATTGTGAACGAAACAACTGCTAAATAAAGCAGCATCTCTTGCAAAGTTCAAAAGCTTAGACTGCATGTTTCCGTTCATTCAATAGGTACCATAGCGGCCACTTGAGGTGCAGAGACGGCGAGATAAGTCAGGCTACGTCATTGAGATTCTACGGAATCCCCAAAAGAGGGCGTTGGCCATTGCCCTGCCCCAGTTGGACCCAGCCACAGGGGCCTTGACACGGACGGTGTATCAGGTGTCCAACGATGCGTCAATCTCCAGCGGCCTTCGAAAGGAACTGTGTACATTGTGTCAGATGGCAAGGGGGGAATCATTCAAATTGAGGACGATGGCTGCATTGGGGGGGTAATGAATGTCACCCGCCTGACTGGCATGGCCGCAGCTCACAAATCCGTGATGAAAGCAAAACAGACTGCAACGCCGACCAAGACTTCGGACCCGGATGAGACTGCCCTCGTGGTTGAGTGCCTGTTCGGCGAAGTGACACTCAAGAGGTGTGACCAATGTCTTTGGTTCAAGACGTGTGGTTTGTCAAATGTAAGCTCAGCAGTCGAGAAGTCGCCTGCGTTTCGCCAGACAGTGTGATTTGTGGGTCCAGATGCCCAACATTGCATACTTCTTAGGAAGAAATATATTTGTTCCTAAAAAGCATGTACTGTTGGGCATCTGGACCCACAAATCACACTGTTTATATGGGGGTTCGAACCTTTCAAATGGGAATGGTGTATTTGACAAAAGGGGCGTTCACCTTCGGATTACAATGTATGAAATCATGCATACAAGGAGAATCAGCTTTGCCAAGGTACCAACTTGCCTCCATGCATGCATTGCTGCACGCCGTTCATTCTGTAAACTGGATCATTCGATGTCAGTCGACGAGATGTTAACAGGATGGCTGAACGTATCCTGCTCTCTTTGCTTTCATAGAGCATGATTGAACAGCCGCAGGCTTATCCATATACAGGTCCTGTCTGATAAACGTAAAAGAGGAAATCTGAGGCAAACATGCGCAGGGTGCCCTCGCCAACGTGGGAAGCGGAGGCAAGCACAAACGATGAGCAGGTTGAACCAGTTTTGGATGATGCTGAGTCCCCGCATGCAACGCCTGCGACGGCAATTTCACTGGAGGCAACTGACTCACCCAGTCATCCCGATGTTTCTGGCGTTCCTCAATCTCAAAGTACTGCCGAGGACCCGTCGAGAGAGGACCCTGAGTCAGATGATGCAAACAGCAACACAGAGGTCGACGACACCGACGATGCCGATGACTTCATAGGTTTGACATCCCTTCGTGCCCATGCGGACACACTGTTGGAGGATGACAGCACTGACGCTTCTGCTGAAACTGGACAAAAATCGGTGAAGAAAC